>NC_139939.1:775000-782500 GCF_963454915.1 Gymnoscopelus microlampas | reverse complement strand
CATTGTGGTATTGCTATGAATGCTTAGATTTCAGAAGCCGTTCCACTAAAACTGATATGTTTGTTTGTTTGTTTGTTTGTTTGTTTGTTTCTGTTGCAGGGTTACCATGCCAACATCATCACCATAGATCTTGTGACTCCACTCCATGAAGCCTGTCTGTCGGGTCATGTGGCCTGTGTCCGAGCTTTAATACGCGCTGGAGCTAATGTAAATATATATGACTTTATTATTACATTATTCTGGATCTCTGTCATTTTAAAATATTTTCACTATTCAAAAATAGCAGATATACAAGCTCATAGCGCGGCACTGAGTGCTATGAGCTTGTAGATCTGCTATTTTAGAAAAACCATGAACATTTGTGCAAATCTGTGAATACATATTCTACAAATGTCCTCTGAATGAGTTTTTTGAAAAAGCTTATGTTGCTATATCAGTGGTTCTCAAACTTTTTCATGTCAAGGACCCTCAAAATGATGTGTATTTGGCCGAGGACCCCCATCTCAAAATATGTTGTTCCAGGGACCCCCCAGTAGCAAAGATTTGAGTTAAAATGTTCGCTTTAAAAAATGTATATTCAAAGATTTGCAAAAAAAATAAAAAATAAATAAAAAATAGCAGATCTACAAGTTCATATGAACTTGTAGATCTGCTATTTTTGAATAGCCAAAGTATAAAATATGGATAAAGTGGTTACACGTATGTTCCGGGTTTGAATGGGTTATCATGACTTATACATCAAATAAAATCACGTTTATTTATAAAGCACATTTAAAAGCAACTTTCGTTGTACCAAAGTGCTGTACAGAACATTTCATCAACACAACAAAATAAACAATTGTACACAACATACAGAGGCATACTAAACAGATCATTAACAATATATCGAACAGAAACAATGAGATAAAAGACAAAACAACACATCATTGGGATTTGAATGCTTGTGAGTAAAACAGAGTCTTGAGCCTGCTGGAGCTAATGTAAAATAGGTGACTTTATTATTACTTTAGGCTATTATTACATTATTTAATATGATATACATGCCGGAGCTAACGCAAATATTAGATTATTACATTATTTAATATGATATACATGCCGGAGCTAACGCAAATATTAGATTATTACATTATTTAATATGATATACATGCCGGAGCTAACGCAAATATTAGATTATTACATTATTTAATATGACACCACACACACACACACACACACACACACACACACACACACACACACACACACACACACACACACACACACACACACACACACACACACACACACACACACACACACACACACACACACACACCACACACACACACACACACACTCACACACACACACACACACACACACACACACACACACACACACACACACACACACACACACACACACCGTGCACATTATGGGAATTTCTAATCAGCAAATTACATGGCAGCAACTCTATGCATCAGCATGGAGAAGAAATATGATTAAAGTGACTTTGAACGTGGCCTGAACCGTTGATAAATCCGATAGATCCCCTATTTCAAATGGCCGAATGTATTTAGGGCTGAAGTGGTTAATGTATGTTATGTAATAATAATCAAAATCTACAAAGAAACTAGTAACTTAAGTTTTCAAATAATTGTTGTGCAGTAAAAGTACAAGATATTTGCCTCTGAGACGTTTTGGAGTAGAAGTAAAAGTACTGAAAATTGGAAGTACTCCAGTAAAGTAAAAAATACCTCAAAACTGTACTTGAGTAAAAGTACTTACCTACTTTACACCACCGCAAAATCGTGGCCTCAGTTTCCTGTTCTTAGCAGGACAGTAGCCTGGTGTGGTGTTGTGCTGCTGTTGTCCATCTGCTTCAAGGTTTGACCTGTTGTACATTCAGAGATGCTCTTCTGCATACCTCCTACATAGATGCACTGCGGCGCGACAGCTTAGCTAACAACACTGCAGAGCTCCAGACCCTGATGTTAGATAGGAGAGTGTGGAGGGCAGCGATTCAGGAGTCCTGAGTTGGTGTTGGCTTAGCCCTGGTTCAGAGTGTTAGTGAGTTCTCTCTGACGCTAGTAACGCCCTGCCAGGCGATGGAAAAATCTGTAGAGGGCGCAGTGGAACAACCAAAAACATTTTTTCCTTCCGGTGAAATATTTTCTTTTCTGGCCAAAAAGTGTATTTTACAGAGAAGGTGGGGTGCTGAGAGGCATGAGTAGTGAAATGGTTTTGTTTATTTTCACTACTGTTGGAGCCCTCGCAGGGCAGTGTAATTCCTTGTAAAAGCGCAGAGCCCAGGGTCTGGCAGGGCGTTAGAGAGAACTCACTAACGCTCTGAACCAGGGCTAGTGTTGGCTAGTCTGCACTCTGGCATCGCATCGCATCGCTGCATACCTCGGTTGTGACCAGTGGTTAATTGAGTTACTGTTGCCTTTCTGCCAGCTCCAACTGTCTGTACATTCTCCCCTGCCTTCTGACCCCTGGCATCAACAAGGCCTTTTCACCCACAGAACTAACTGCTCACAGGATACATTTTCCAGTGAGCAGGGCGACGCGTTGTGGGCTTGTAGATCAGCAATTTTCCGGCTTTAGGCTTACGTTTTTCTCTATAGGGGACCACTCGAAATTTACAGAAGGGGGTCCCTGGAGGAAAATAGGGGAGGGTCATGGCTTTCTAATTTTAGTCCAAGGGAGGGTCAGCTAATTTGACTTTGAATCCAAGGGAGGGTCGTGCAATTTTGAATTGATAAAATAGTCTGTTTTTTAGGTACCTTTTAAGTAGACAGCAGAACAGTGGTCAATGACCCCTCTCTATTTCAAAGGATATCAAGTAACAACTTGGTCTATTTAGAATCAATGACGTTCGTTAACAAGCCATCAACGCACAGCAAGTGAACGACCCAGTCAAATCTATTCAGTGTCTTAACGATGGTGGTTGAACAATTAAGCAAAACTTCAACAGGCATTAGGCATATTGGAGAGATGCATTATCCCAATTTCCAACACAGAGATATCCTCTTTCAAGTGTGTTTTTGTTGCTCATAGAATTACATACACCAGGTAGGTTACAATGACCAATTTATAACTGGATATTCATAATCATTTGAAGTAATTCTGTGCATGTGATTAATTTGGACCTATATGGACAGTTGTGTATCCACAAGTTTCCTAAGGCGTTGTGGGCATCACTTCCTGTCGATTTGATGCAATGAAATCCAATGATATCCAATGAAATCGACAGGAAGTGATGCCCACAACGCCCTAGGAAACTTGTGGATAGATGCCAGCCTAGATCCATAAGCAAAACCAGAATCATCAGGCCATAATTGCAGGGCTGCCAACATTGGACTGTCAGAATCCAGGAGCCACACGCCCATAACTTTTGAAGGAAACAAATCCCATACAATTTGGACCCAAGGAATAAAGTGGTTATTATTAAGATTCAAGCACATCTTGACTCTATATTAGGCTACAGGACAAAAACAGCACAAAAAAAACTGAGCTGAAAATGTTCATATCATATATTTCTGTTTTTACTAAATAGTTCTTACCAACTGCATTTTCTTAATCCTTGACGTGTGTATTTAAAATTCTGCCATGTACCAGACTGAAATAATGTCCCACAGGGTTCATTTTTAACCCTATGTTACACCCAAAAAGGGAAACATAGCAAATATCTGGAAGTATACAACATACAAACAAACACATATTCCATACAATTTGGACTCGAGGAATGTATTAAAATTGGTATTCTTATGGCATATCTTGACTCTATTTTGGGCATTTTTTTAAAACCGAGCCAACAATGTTCAGATTACATCTATATTTGTCTTTTTACTAAAAACTATCAACAAGTATTTAGTAAAAAGACAAATATAGATGTCTATTGAGGTTTGGTCCAGGAGGCAGACACTGTTAGTTTAAGAGCAGGCTAGGCTTAAAACTTTCCTTCCATTTGGGGAACAACAGTCCCATCATCATCCATAGTCTCTAATGTCGTCATAGCCAGTGCAGTGCACGTTTGATTACCTCATTAACAAATGACATGACCTGCCTGGTGAAACATGTTCAACAACTCTTCCGAACGTGTGGTGAGGTGAAGTAAGTAAGTATGTACATTATATTTGTACAGTATATAATACTTCTCACAGAGAGAACTCACAAAGTGCTTGACATACAACAGAAATAAAAACACAGCATGAAACATTCAAAACAACAAAAACACACACAAACAAATCTAAGACATTCCACAAGTGATTCTTAAAAAATGTCCAGAGGCTGCAGCTCTCAAGACCTGTAGAAGGGCATTCCATAGATTTTAGTTTTTGACCTTTTTTCGTCCCGCGGGGGGAACTCCTCCTCCGCCTCCTCCAGCTTAAAAACAACAAAAAAACTAAAAATCCAAGACATTCCACAAATGCTTGTTTAAATAGTAATGTTTGTAAGTGGCTCTAAAAAATTCCACAGAGGCTGACCTTTTTTCTTCCAGCTCTCAAGACCTGTGGAAGGACATTCCATACATTTTCTTTTATTTTTCATTATCTTTCTTCATCTCGTGGGGGAATGCGGAGGGGGAAGCAGTTAGGGCTTAAGTGTCTTGTTCAGGGACACTTCGAACCTTAGGCTTCCCAGGCGGGCTCTCTAACCATTCAACTATGGCCGCCAACCTGGTACGAGGAATAATAATAGAGACAGAGGGTGCCTTTCTTACGTGTAATGGGAGTTTATTCCAAGCCGTCGGACTGTAGAAGCAGAATGCTGCTTTGCCGTGTTTTTTATTTGACATTTCAGGCACTTCGAGTAGGCCTGCACTAGAAGACCTGAGGGGGTGGTTTGGAACGTATTTAGGGAGGAGGTCATAGAGGTAGGAAGGTGCCAGACCATTGAGAGCTTTATAAACAAGTAAAATCATTTTAAAATCAATCCTAAAAACAACCGGGAGCGAATGACCAATAGACTCTGGACGGCTGACCTTAGGGTCCTGCTGGGCACATGATATTGTTGTAGCAGGTCATTGATTGATTGATTGGTTGAATATTTTATTAGGCAAAAATGTAAAAGAGCACAGTATTTAAAATACTTTGTCTAAAAGGTCTGTTCAAAAAAGTCCTTGCGGCCTTGTTTCCAATGAGGTCCTTGGTATTCAATTCATAGTCATATATACTGGCACCACAGTTCAAATATCAATACAAAAATACAGAAAAAGATAGCACTATGTACAAACAAAAAATAAAAGAAGCAGGGAAAAAAAATAATAATAAAGCTATATGTACAAAAAAGGGAGGGGGGTCGTCTGTCTAACATGAAAAATAGTATACCTCCTTTTTTGGCCTCTCTTCCTAATAAAAATAGCAAAATCAACAGGAAGTTAACATTTTTTATTTAAAAAAAAAAACGGTACTGGGTTTGGTGATGCTCTATATTGTCTGAATCAACTTTGTTTACGTTCGTTTACATGCTAAAAGAGTGCACACAAGTATTTAGTAAAATGACAAATATAGATGTAATGTGAACATTCTTGGCTCAGTTTCTTTCACTTTTTGCCCTATAAATAGTGTCAAGATATGCTTGAATCTTAATAATACCAATTGTTATGAATTCCTTGAGTCCAAATTGTATGGAAATTGTGTTAATTTGTATGTTGTATACTTCCAAATATTTGCTATGTTTCCCTTTTTGGGTTTAGGTAGGATAAGTGTTAACATAGGGTTACAAAATAGCCATGTGGGACATTATTTCAGTCTGGTACATCATGGTCTGGTACATCATGGTGATCATTTTGGCTCTGTTTTTTAGGTGCTGTTTTTGTCCTGTAGCCTAATAAGAGTCAAGATGTGCTTGAATCTTAATAATAACCACTCCTTGGGTTTTATTTGTCTCTAGTTGTGTCCTTCAAACGTTGTGGTCTTTTCTATTTCTTCCATTTTCAGGTTTGGGTTCAGGATATGTGTAATAAGGGGTTATTATGATTTATATTATATTATTATTTCACCCTGATACCTGGCAGAATCTTAAAATACACACTTCAAGGATGAAGAAAAACCAAGTGACGGAAAAAATCCACCCTATGCACGTGGACCCCACTTTCTAGACTATGTATGATGGCATGCACTGACCACCCCCCCCCCCCAAGTGGGGGGTCTGGGGGTCCTCCCCCATAATTGATAGCCTAATTTGTTTTATGTAGGCAACAGTGTAGTCACTGTAGTTAAAGTAATACTAGGTAACGTTTTCAGTAAAACTAAAGTTAAATTGTATATCTTTTGTGAGTGGCAAATGTTTCACAACACCCACTCCATGAATTTCACCCCCGAAAGCCTTTTATTTATATATTTTCTATTGAGCGCTGTCGAGCATGACTTTCCCTCGAAAATGACGTCACCTGGCCGGAAAATGGAAGCGGAAATGCACCAGGTTCCTGTTTGGCCAGGAACTACCGCGCCGGTTTCCTGTTTGGCCAGGAACTACCGCGCTAATAACAAAAGGAAACTCACGCTGATTTTAAGAGATTGTATGATTTGAAGAATGAAAAAAAACAGAAAAAGAAAACACAGCTCACGGTAACTAATGCTCCACTGGCTAAGAGAAACGATCCACAGATCGTATAAAACAATTAAAAGAACGCTTTTTGAAACACTTCCGTCTTCCGGTGAAAACGAATGGAATTCTGGGTGACGCAGTAATAAAGAAACGGCCTGCAGTGACGGTAATGACCAGCAGAGGCTGCTAAAAGTCGTTTTTTGGAAATTTGCACAGAACAACTTTAATAATTAAAAGGGCAGAGTGACAAATGTTGTAAAACTACTGGTTACCAAATACTCAACTTCAGATCTTCAATCTGACCAGGATTCAATGGGTTTCCCACATGTAAGTTGAGAACACTATCCATTCTGCTACCACTACTACAGATACTACACTGTGCATTTAGACGTATACAGTAATGTTCTAATCAATGTGGAAAGCAAAATATCGGACATAATCAGTTTTAAATGTCATGTTGTTGTATTTGATGGGGAGGGTTAGGGGTGTCAAGATGTAATTTCACAATACGATACATGATGTTGGGCATATGATATCGATATGATACATTATTAATGTTCTTTTCTCATGTATCATCAACATTGGCCATCATCTTTAGTTTAAAATAACTTTATAAAGCACTTTAAAAACAATTACAAAGTGCTTTGTACACACAAATTAATACATTTTTGCAAGCTTAAGGGAGAAGTGAAGTTCTCGCTAACTATAAACCCACTGTTTCAGAGGACAGATAGACACTAATATAGCAAATATAATATATAACACTATATATAACACTGCATAACTATAAATTCCACAAACCTCATATTTTTGTCATCTGGACTTTTTAATTTAATTGCTTTGATGCATGACACATTAACGAGCGTCAACGATCATCAGCTGACACACACCTCCCCTCTGCAGTGCTTTAAACTGAAAGTGACCGGAGTTACATTTCTCTCCAAAATACTATGAATATGAGAACTA
>NC_139939.1:615000-772500 GCF_963454915.1 Gymnoscopelus microlampas | reverse complement strand
ATGGACAGCTAAGACGTGTGTGTGTGTGTGTGTGTGTGTGTGTGTGTGTGTGTGTGTGTGTGTGTGTGTGTGTGTGTGTGTGTGTGTGTGTGTGTGTGTGTGTGTGTGTGTGTGTTTTCCAGGACACAGTGTGTGTGTACGGTTACTTCTGGCATGCGGGGCGGACCCCGACTACGGCGTATCCCACCTGGGTTCACCGCTCTACGTATCCTGCCTCCACGGACACACTTCCTGTACACAATTACTGCTACACACAGGTACTCAATCAATCAATCACTCGATCGATCGATCAATCAATCAATCAATCAATCAATCAATCAATCAATCAATCAATCAATCAATCAATCAATCAATCAATCAATCAATCAATCAGCCTATCATCCTACTTTATATGACAATAATCCAATATTTGAGGACACCACAGCAGTAGGAGACCAATGCAAAAGTAAATAAAATAATACTGTAAACTCCAAAACTGTCACAGTGTAATCACTGATAAGCCAGATGAGATCCAGGTTCAAAGAGAATGTTTTAAATATAGTTTTACTCTTGTTAGGATTGGTCTCCTATTAACTTCAATTGGTTAAATATTTAATTATTGGCTCAGGAATGTGTGGGGAATTTTCAACAGAGCATACAGTAACAAACATGGTGGCCAACATTGTAATACATAAATAAATATATAAATACAAATTGTAAAGTCGGATATTTTCCGCATGAACTTGCAGATCTGCTATTATACTCTATGTAGAACAAACACTATATAGCAATGATTACTCTCACAATATAGAGCTCTTTAACACTGTTACTGAACAAACACTATATAGCAATGATTACTATCACAATATAGAGCTATTTAACACTGTTACTGAACAAACACTCTATAGCAGTGATTACTACCACACTATAGAGCTATTTAACACAGTTACTGAACTACTACTACTATCACATTGCATTGAATTGAATTGAATTGAATTGAATTGAATTGAATTGAATTGAATTGAATTGAATTGAATTGAATTGAATTGAATTGAATTGAATTGTATTGTATTGTAATGCATTGTATTGCATTGATGTGTAGGAGCCAGAGTGAATGATGGTCCGGCAGGAGAGAGCCCCCTGCTGGCAGCAGCCAGACATGACAGCAGTGAGCAGGTGGCTCTGCTGTTAGAGTATGGAGCTGATGTCAACCTGAGAGACACAGACAACCACAGGGCTGTAGAGTTAGCACCACCTGGTGGCAAGACAGAGGAACTGCTGCAGGCATTTGACGGTACAGATGATGGGATTCTATGACAGTATATTATTTATATTCACACATTTGATCATATTACATACATGTATGTGTTCAGTGTCAACACATGAGAAACCACTGTCTCTTTCTCTGTCCGTCTCTCTCTGTCTCTGTCTCTCTCTGTCTGTTGATCTCTCTCTGTCTATCTGTGTGTGTGTGTGTGTGTGTGTGTGTGTGTGTGTGTGTGTGTGTGTGTGTGTGTGTGTGTGTGTGTGTGTGTGTGCGCGCGCGTGCGTGTGTGCGTGCGTGCGTGCGTGCGTGCGTGTGTGCGTGTGTGTCTCTCTCTTTCTCTCTTTCTCTCTTACTCTCTTACTCTCTTTCTCTCTCTCTCTCTCTCTCTCTCTCTCTCTCTCTCTCTCTCTCTCTCTCTCTCTCTCTCTCTCTCTATCTCTGTCTGTCTCTCTCCCTGTCTGTCTCTCTCCCTGTCTGTCTCCCTGTCTGTGTGTGTGTGTGTGTGTGTGTGTGTGTGTGTGTGTGTGTGTGTGTGTGTGTGTGTGTGTGTGTGTGTGTGTGTGTGTGTGTGTGTGTCTCTCTCTCTCTCTCTCTCTCTCTCTCTCTCTCTCTCTCTCTCTCTCTCTCTCTCTCTCTCTCTCTCTCTCTCTCTCTCTCTCCAGTCTCTCCTAGGTCTCTCTGTCAGCTGTGTCGTCTGCTGATCCGAGACGTGATTGGCCGATCCAGGCTGAAATTCCTGCCCCAACTGCCCCTCCCCCCGTTGCTCACTCAGTATCTAGCCTGGAAACCAGACGAATCTGCCAGTGCAAATAAAAAATAAATAATTGCCCTCGGCAGATTTGGTCTGGCCCGCTCGGTTGTGATTGGATTTCGCTGGCCCCTAAGTTGTGGGGCACCAATCAGGGCCCAGTATGCAAATGTGGGGTGGGTTCACCAGAGATTTGTTTTTAAAGTCAGCTCCTTGGAAATGAATCTTCCACACTAGACTGCCGTGTTCCAGACTGATATCTACGCAGTGATATTAGTCTGGCCATGCCAGGCAACTCAGTACCTACAGTACACTTAGGGCGCGTTCGAAAATACAGCACTGAGCGCACTGGCCAATACAAACTAATAGGCGAGTGTGCTCCGGTGCGTAATTTCCGAACGCACCCTCAGACACACCAGGCCCGGCGCCATGGGGGGGCCAGAGGGGGCCTGGCACCCTCAGTTGCAAATTCTGCCCCCTCAGTTTATGCTTTACCAACCTTGGGGGGGGCACCAAACGGCTTGGAGAAAGTGAAAGAAGACAGAACTATCGCCCAAAAACGCCAACATTTTGAACCAGTGGCTGCTGAAGGAGCACTAAAACAGTGAAACGCGCCGGTGAAGCGTCATTTTTTTCCGCGTTGCCCCCCCCCCCCCCCCCCCCCTGACACACCGGTGCCCCCTCGCCATTTTCAACTGCCCCCTCAGTCATTTCATCCTGGTGCCGGGCCTGAGACACACACACACGCACACGCACACGCACACACACACACACACACACACACACACACACACACACACACACACACACACACACACACACACACACACACACACACACACACACACACACACGAACGAACGCACGCACGCATGTCACACTGTATATTTATATTTAATGTCATTCATCAAACAATAAAATGCATAAAGTGCAACATCTTTGATGATATCTTGATGTCCCATGCACCTCGGGAGGGAAGTGAAGTCCGGGGAACCCCAGGGTTTCTTGAGGGGGTTCCAGGGGGTCCCCAGCAGTAGCTAACATAGCATCACAATCATTTTAAAAGTTGCAGATCACACGTCCAAACTTGGTCAGAAATATAAATGTTTGATCAATTAGGATCAATATAGTATTTTTCTCACCCAAAAAAAAATCCATTAAAGGACAACTTTGTTTTTTTTACAACAAGGGTTATTTTATTAGTTTGTAATGATAATAATTAAAAGATGAGTGTTAAAAAAGAATTGTGTATTGCTTTCTATCGTTTTTTAATGATTTAGTGATTTTTAACTGGGGGACGGGGGCATTCGATCCATTGGTAAATAGTCATGAATGCAGCCTCCGATTTCCGTAAAACTTTGTACGCACATCCCCACGGAGGAAATGCCACCCTACATTTTTTAAATCAGCCCCATGGTGGCGCTATAACAGGCAGATTCACGTTTTGGCCTATTTATAGGAGACAACCCACAGAGCCTAGTCCCTCCACGTGCCAGAGCCTCCCCCGAGTCCCGGCAGAGTACTTCCGGAGAAGCGGACTGAGTGGCCCTGTCTTTCCCTATAGGACTGACCGTGGGTGCTACTGGGACGTAAGTCGGGGCTTGATCAACCCTGGCTGGGTCACCTGGGCGAGGGTGTATGTTGTATGTTAGGAGACCCGAAACACCCTATGACCCCAGGCTACAACACTGATGATGCGTCCCAGTTGCATCCATGTGATGTATTTCTTTATTAGTTATTCTATTTATAGTGCCTCGGAATTTATAGACTACGTGACAACCAGGAATAGTTTGGTGACCACAGGAGAGACTGTTGACAGCCGGAATGTAAACGGTATCCCGGGAGCAGTATGGGTTAGCGCCCCATGCTGTGTTCTTCCGTGAGGAAGAAGCCCAACAAACCCGCGGTGAGCCCTTTAGGAGGGCCATTCCATTCTAGCGTACCGCAAGCGGAGCTAATTCCATTAGACGGCCCAATCTAGTGGTATCGGCCCAAGGAACCATCACGCCAGAAGGAAATGTTTGGATCGGGATGGTGCAGAGGATCTGGTACAGCGCTCAGGTCCTGGACCTGGTGAGACGAAGGAGGAGCCCGGCCAGGAGACAACCCACAGAGCCTAGTCCCTCCACGTGCCAGAGCCTCCCCCGAGTCCCGGCAGAGTACTTCCGGAGAAGCGGACTGAGTGGCCCTGTCTTTCCCTATAGGACTGACCGTGGGTGCTACTGGGACGTAAGTCGGGACTTGATCAACCCTGGCTGGGTCACCTGGGCGAGGGTGTATGTTGTATGTTGCGAGACCCGAAACACCCTATGACCCCAAGCTACAACACTGAGAAAGGCGGTTCAGACCAGACTCCTTCCTGAAATCAAATGTAAATGAGATTTCCGGAGGGAGGGTTTACCAGGCTAGAATGCCCCCATCCCCCACTTAAAAATCACATTAAAAAACAATAGAAAGCAATACATGATTTTTTTTAACACTCATCTTTTAATTATCATCATTACAAACTAATAAAATAACCCTTGTTGTAAAAAAAACAAAGTTGTCCTTTAAGGAGTTGTATTGTACCTGAAACTTGGTTCTGTCTTTGCCCTCATTTAGAATTCCCGGATCCATTAATTATGCCAGTAGGCCACGCCTGTAGAAACAACCCCTCGATGATATGCTAATATGCCACACTGTGTGATCCGGTCTATTTGGAAATTGGAAATTGGTTTCCAGTTGTGGTTTTCCAGTTATGGGTTCCGGTTGGCACCACATTGTTTATGTTCTCCCACATAATGTGAACCAATTAGTTTAGTCTCACTAGTCGCGATACGAGTTAGAATAAAAGATGCCTATACCAAACGATTATACCAGAATAAACTAATTATGGCCAAGGGAAGGGGAATCATTTTGGAGGTGCACCGGCACGCTAGACCGGATCAGAAAACCGAAAAAGGGGTTGATCTCAGGCTAATTTTGAACAGATGTTGGTTGATGGGATTAGGAGGTAATAGTCTCACGAGCAAACCTCCAGAACAGGGGTATATATAGGCAACCTCTAACCCATTAAGAACGGGAACACATCGGTGTCATTTTAAGATTTCTTTGGCTATTCAAAAATAGCAGATGTACAAGCTCATATGAGCTTGTACATCTGCTATGTTTGAGAAATCATGAAAATATGACCAAATATGGGGCGTCCGCTGGCGTAGCGGTCCAGGCGCATACCATATATGCTGGTAATCCAGCTTGACAGCGTGTCGCGGGTTCGACTCCCGATCCCGGCGACCTTTGCTGTATGTCATCCCCCCCATCTCCCCATTTCCTGTCAGCCTACTATCCTATCAATAAAGGCAGAAAAAGCCCCAAAAATATCTTAAAAAAAAAAAAAAATATATATATATATATGATCAAATATTTTAAGATGGGGGCCCACGGCCACATACATATCATTTTGGGGGTCCTTGACATGAAAAAGTTTGACAAAAACTGTTGGGTTTCGAAGACATTTGTAGAATCCCCCAGAAGCAAAGATTTGAGTTACAAATGTTCGCTTTAAATATATATATATTCAAAGATTTGCAGAAATGTTTGATTTTTCAAAAATGGCAGATCTACAAGCTCATAGCGCGGCACTCGGTGTATATCTGCAATTTTTGAATAGCCAAAGAAATCTAAAAATGACACAGATACGTTCCTGGTCTTAATGGGTTAAGGAGATTTGTTTTCATCCAAAATTGTACAAGCAAATTTTCAGAAGGTGGCTTTCTGAACTCGCCACAGCCCTCCTCTGTGACACAGACAGAGTAGACAAAGAAATGACCATATATAATGAGCATTAGAGAGGACCGATTATATGAAGATGCATTGAAAATGGGTGAAGCGGTCCTTTAATCACCCTGGTTCCAATCTGAATAGGACAAAAATCTTGTTTGGATGAACACAGCCTTAGATGATTTCAGGTACAGTAGCCAACATGAAATTTAAATTGTGTGTAATTAGTTTTTAAAGCATCGGTTTCTCAAAGTGGGGTCCGGGGACCCCCAAGAGCCCTTGGGGGCGATCCAGGGGGTCCCCAGTAAAAGTAGTTTATATAGCATCACAATCATTTAAACCACTTTAAAGGAGTTGTTCACCCAACAAAAAGTACTTATTGTATATCAATTACACACCCCATGAAGCCCTGAATTCATGGAGATCTTTTAGTTTTTGTCTCATTCCTGAGCCCATAGTTTGATGACCAGGTCATCGGTTGGTAGAAGACTCTTGAGACTCTTTGAGTCAACTCCGCCGGTCATAATTATTGGCTTAGGAATGTGACAAAAACAAAAAAAATCTCCATGAATTCAAGGTTTCATGGGGTGTGTAATTTATGAAAATATTTTTTTGGGTGAACTACTCCTTTAACCATTTATTGGCTATTCGAAAATAGCAGATGTACAATTGTTTTTTAATTACATTTTTACATAAATCTTCTCTTCTGGGGGTCCCTGGCACAAAACGAAATTCAGATGGGGGTATGTCGCCACATAACATCAATTTGGGGGTCCTTAACATGAAAAAGTTTGAGAAACACTGCTTTTTAAAATATTTATGGATATATATATATGGAGGGGGAAAAAAAAGAAAAACAATATTTACATAGAAGAAGCAAAGATTTGAGTTACAAATGTTCGCTTTAAAAGATAAATATCCAAAGATCTGCACAAATGTTCACGATTTTTCAAAAATAGCAGATATACAAGCTTAAAGGCGGCTATGAGCTTGTATATCTCTGTTATTTTTGAACAGCCAAAGAAATCTAAATCTAAATGATAGAGGTTAGAAGTAACCCATCAAATCCTTAGATGCACAAATCAAACATTTTACTGTTAAACAAAGAGATTAACCAAATAATGGGATTAACCCATGTGATAAATACTCTGATACCCAGGAGGAATACAGGAAACAGAATGTTCATTAATGGTAAATTGTGATACAGCTTATAGCAATAATCAGGTAAAATTAGTTTAGATTGATTACAATATTCAATTGAATAATACAATAATCAAAGCAATTGATTCACTAAATCAGAACATTTTAGTTCCACTGAAGGATCCAAATCAGTGGTCAACACTAAAGATGCAGTGCAATATTAAATGGAAAATAATGAAAATCAAATCAATACCTTCGTAAATGCTCTCCCTTACTTTCCTTAAGTCTTTGGCTGAATCATGCTAAGTACGCCATTTTGCCCATTGCAAAGCAGCGGCAAAAAGTGAAACTTCAGCTCCCCTCGCACATTGCAAAGTCGGTGAACTTAAACTTCTCACTAGCAAGGTGTGTGTGTGTGTGTGTGTGTGTGTGTGTGTGTGTGTGTGTGTGTGTGTGTGTGTGTGTGTGTGTGTGTGTGTGTGTGTGTGTGTGTGTGTGTGTGTGTGTGTATGTGTGTGCGTGTGCGTGTGTGCGTGTCTGTGTTTCGTGCGTGCGTGCGTGCGCGCGCCCGTGTGCGTATGCGTGTGCATGCGCGCGTGTGTTTCGTGCGTGCGTGCGTGCGTGTGTGTGTGCGCGTGCGTGTGTGTGGCTCTTTCTTTCTCTCTCGCTCTCTCTGTCTTGTCTGTCTGTGTTTCTGTCTGTGTCTCTGTCTCTGTCTCTGTGTGTGTCTCTGTCTGTCTCTCTGTGTGTCGTGTGAGAACTGTAAGAGTTAAAGTGACAGTTTTATTGTTACCATTTTGTACAGCATGACTTTGGCTGACAACTGTGAAAATATGTATTCTTGTATTTTTATATATATTATCATATTATTAGGATTACTTATTTTTGCCTGACTTTACCGATTTTTTTATCAAAACATTTATTATAAAAAAATATAATTTCATTTCCCCCCCCCCCAAAATAAACTGAGGGGGCACAATTTGAAAGTGAGGGTGCCAGGCCCCCTCAGGCACCCCCGTGGCGCCGGGCCTGGAACTGTGCATAGTAGTAAGTAAGTGAGTACATTTTATTTATAAAACACCTTTCGAAACAAAGTTACAAAGTGCTATTCAGTGGCAAGCAATAAAACAATCAAGTAAAACAAGTTACAACAAGGCAGATGAGAGCAATAGCACAACAAGAAGTAAAAAAAAAACATTGACCTACAGGTGATTGTTTCATGCAATCAATTCTCAACCTGTTGTTTCAGGGTGCGCTGGTTTCAGCACACCCCAACCCCCTCTTGTGTGTTGGCTAGTGCTGCGCGCCCTAGAGAGACCTGATAGAATGGGTTTGACGCTTGCAGGCCCGGATTGGCCGTCGGGAGGACCGGGACTATTCCCGGTGGCCTGCCCTCTAGTGGCCTGCCTGAAAAAAAAAAAAAAAAAAAAAAAACTTTTTTTTTTTTTTTTTTTTTTTTGCATAAAAAAAAAATATCAGGTCAGGCCAGCCATCCACAGCCAGCGCGGCGCTTAAGTGATGCAGCAAAAAAAAAATATCTCTCCTAAGCACAGGCCAGGCCAACCACAGTCAATTTCAATTCAATGCAGTCAGTGTTGCTTGCAGCTCAGTGCAGCTGCGGGCCTCCCCCCTACCTTTAACCCCCAAAAAGGCCCCCCTTTTGTAAGGCCCCCCAAAAATAAGGCCCCCCCAAAAAAGGCCCCCCCCAAAAAATCGGCGCGCACTGCGCGCGCGCAGGGTGGCCTGGGTGGGCGTGTATCTCCCGGCCAGATTTGGAGTCCCACTCCGGCCCTGGACGCTTGTGAAGTATGACGCTTTCAACCAGCGTGACGTCGTCTGTTAAGGGGTCTATGTGCACAACGTTTGTACGGCCTGATTTCACCCTGCTCATTAGCATCCTCTAGTGGTTCTCAACCTGTGGGTCGGGACCACATGATTTTGGGGGGTCCCCAGATGATAGTGAAGTGACAATTTAAGCACTTTTAAGACAAAGAAAATAATTAAAAAAATATTTCTGCATCGAAAGTAATCAACAAACTATTAACACATTGGCCAAATTGTCAAATAAAGGAAGAAAGAGGCAAACAAGATATTTAAAAAAGATATTATACCAGGTTGCGTATTTCTCTCACTGAACATGGCAACGTTTTTAGATCCCATATGGTTGCTTATTTCTCTCACTAAACATGGCAACGCTGAAAGGTCAAATGAGGAACAGCGCCACAGTTCATAGAGATACATACAGTGGCCAAACACAGTATTGTGTACAGTTTTCATTCATTTAAGCTGGTGCTAGTCAAAATGTATAACAGGCTAGTGTTAGTCCTCATACACACCATACTTCTCTTTCTTCAGGTACCTTCTTTCTACAGTTATTTCAATATGTCCCATTCTTGATTGAAATAACATTTCTTTCAGTAAATAAATACAAATTTAACACTCCAAAATAAAGACATGCAATTATAACCATCTTTCTTCATTGTATTCATTTTCAAGTTTCAAGGCTTGATTAATGATTACCTTTAATTTGACATTGACTCACAAACATCTGACATTGTAAAGTGTCATTCAACTTGTATGTATCTGTCACTTGCACTTGCTTGGGTGGCTCCCACCCTGCCTGTGGTTTCCTGTTTTCTACTGCCTTCATGTAAGTTCCTCTTTCCAGCTAGGCAGTTACTAACAACTTCCTTGTTCGTCTGGTTAAAGGGATAGTTCACCCCCAAAATGAGTTTTTTTCTATGCATTAGTCACCCCATGGAGACTTGAATTCATGGATATGTTTTAGTTTTTGTCACATTCCTAAGACAATAATTTGATGACCGGCAGCGGTTCCGGTAGGAGACACAAAGAGTCTCCTTTGTATCTCCTACCGGAACCGCTTCCTTACCGGTCCGCTGGTCATCAAATTATTGTCTTAGGAATGAGACAAAAACTAAAAAATATCCATTCAAGTCTCCATGGGGTAGTCACTCCATAGAAAAATCCATTCTTTAGGTGAACTATCCCAAAATAGCAGATCTACAAGCTCACAACGCCTCGCAGCGTGATGCTTGTAGATCTGCTACAGACCATGTACAGAGCTTGTAGATCTGCTACAGACCAAGTACAGAGCTTGTATCTGCTACAGACCAAGTACAGAGCTTGAAGATCTGCTACAGACCAAGTACAGAGCTTGAAAGGAGACACACCATGAATTTAAAAAAAATATTTGATATTTAATATCATATGGTGTATGTCCCTCAAACCATTTTCAAAAGGTTTGAGCCTAAATCAACACTCAGATATACTCATCCCAAGTCAATTCTCTCAGGCTTATAAAGCACTTTCAGCTGCAATACCAAAACGTCCAGTTGGCTAAGGGGGTGCTGTACTGCGGTACTGAGCAATTCTGTCTGTCAAAATACATGGGCAGAAAGTTTGGTGAGGTAAGCAAACTTGCCATTCTGAGATGGCCTGTTCAGACACGCCCATTCTGAAAATCTCTGAAATGAGAATGAATGACTGAATGTTAAAAGAAAATATTTTTTGGGGTACAAGAGACACTGGGGAGCCAAAAAAATACAAAAAAAATACAAAAAAGTGAAATTCATGGTGTGTCTCCTTGAAGATCTACTACAGCCAACGGTCAAGTTGACTAAATATTGAGGGTTTAAGGTTAACTGTCTGGAAAAGATTAACCTTTTCCATACATTTCATAGATAGCTTGATCTTCTTGGTTCATGTTAATCTACCAATAATAGGTAGTGGGGGTCCCTGCTTCATCTCTCTCTCAGCTAAGGGGTCCTTATTTCCCCCCATTCAGGTGTTTTCATTGTGTCCTGTCAAGCTCTACTTCCACATTATACTACAAATCTATGAGCTGTGTTTAAAATTACATAATACAGATGTATACTGTTACCAAAGAGATTTAATTAAGATATTTTAATGCGTCTTTTGAAAATAGACGATCTACGAGCTCACATATGCAGAACTTTGCACTTGGTTTAATGACCCATGAAAGCCCCTGTTTAGCTTTGTTTCAGCTAGGCTGTTGGTTCTAATAACGCAGATGACAGGATGTTTGAGCAGTGAGCACCTCAATGGTTGATAGGTTGGAACAACGGTATGGACATGATATGATGTCCAGATGCCTGAAGAAGGTCTTTTGACCGAAAAGTTGCCTAAATAAAGTTGTCTTTATTGTGCAAGTGTAGACGGTGTGCGGTTCATTGCGAACGCGGAAGGAGGCGAGGCGCGCCTCCGCCCAAGTGGAGCTTACTATGAAAGTCTGCTCGGCTTGTGTATCTGTCTGTCTGTCTGTGTGCAGTGCACTGCCTGGGTGCGGCCGACAGAGGGCGCAGCTACAGTCAAAACACAAACACACACACACACACACACACACAGAGTCCGTAAATACACAATATTTTCGAGCTGCGTTCGCTTCCAGCGTTCGCGCGTCTTACTTGTTTTATTGTATTCTGACGTCTGATCCCTGCCTAAGCACCCGTCTCTGAGCTGATCAGGTGTGCATATGACCTTGCCTTTTCCATTAGAACAGATTGAAATGAACTTTGTAGTTGACATTTTGACCACTTGAACCCCAGCATCCGGGGGGAACATCAGCCAAAAATAACCTACTCTTTTTGTGAAGCTAAAATCTAAATATTCCGAGGGAGAGGGTAGGGAGAGCAATTCAGGACAGCACTCTGGTACAGCACAAACATCTGTATCTAGATTACAACCACTTGTCTGACTATTATTTTCTGTCTGTAATTTACAGTGCGAGATATTAAGAAACAGGCATCAGAACCATAATTATGTGTTTCTTAATAATTGTCTCATCCCATGACACTCTCCTGAATCCCTGCTTAATTATACAAGAGGCCTACTCAGATTATCAACACAAATATCTGAACACCCCTTTCCAAAAAAAAATTGCAGAGGTGTTGAACTTTGGACTTTGTTCACCGCAAACATCAACTGGTTCTGTTGATCTCTCTACAAGTAATGAAAACAGGATTTCAGACATAACAATTGACAAATGTTGACACTTTTATCTGCATATGAAATGATAAACAGGTGCAGCATCTTTTTGTTTGACTTTTTTTGGATAGTGAAAATAGCCCATAACGCATTACAAATGTGTTCAGAGTGTGTAGATTGGGTATTTTAGCTATTTTTGAAAATTTGTGAAGAATTAAATAGGTGGCTAAACTTTTTAATTGGCATTAGTAGACAAATAAATGTTCACAGAATTACAAGGGTGATAACACATGTTATAATGGTTATTGATACAGTTTTGCTTGCCCTTTGACTTGGCTTGGCCACAAAACTCCCAGGAAAATGTCTTATTTTTGACACACATCATGGCAAAAGGCCGAAAGAGTTGTTCCCCACACCTGTGCACATCTTCACATTGCCTACAATGTAAATCATTTACTGTTAAAATATTAGTTAAATTACATTCAAATGATCCACTAGAAATCTCAAAAGAGTTATGCCCTCATGTCCTCTCATTTAGATTACGACAATGCTTTTGCTCCAGTCTCAGCCAAAGCTCACTACATCGCCTAGCAGTTGATGCACACATACTGTAGACACTTAAATGGAACATAAACAACTAGAAAAAGTGCTCCTCGGAGCACAGGTCTCCGCCAGGTCAGGTACGTTATTGTGGCCTCCTGGTGGCGCTATAATAGGCCAATGTGAAAAGGGTACCATTTATTCTTAGGCCGTTCACGGCAATTGGACACTGCATTAATGATTTCAGGCATTTTGTTCCAAAAATGTCTTTTGGTGCCAGAGATTAGCTGGTAACACACGGACAGGACACACACACGGACACACTCACGGACACACACACGGACGGAGGGTAAAACATACTCTCTCGCCATGCCTTCGGCCTGGCGGAGACAAAAACTTTACTGAAAAGGGTCTTCTATATGCCTCTCATATTGCATTTCAGATCACCAACTCCATCAGACTCCGCCTAGTTGATAATGCAACACAAGAACGTTGGTCAGCAGAGGCAGAAGATTTCTGTTGAAGATGAGAGCGATAATATTACTTTGCTTGGTGGGGCTTATGCTGGCTGCGCCATCAAAAACCTTCCATCATGATGTTTATAATATTTAGCGTGTTTGCTACACAATAGTGTAGCAAACACGCTAAAACATTTTTCAAGTTCAGTTTCTGTAAGCTGGATAATAATCCAGCTTACAGAAACTGAACTTGAAAAATGTGTATATGTGCATGTGTATGTAGGCTACATACCCTGTATAAGAGAGTAGAGTAGCCTATAACATCCGTTTTCATCTTGAATGAATAAGTCTTTTTGATGACTATGATTACTTTTATTTCATCATGGTTAACCGTGACTCCTGTTAAGATACTGTACAGTGTTTAACATAAAACAGAGTATACAATCGTCTGGTTCAAACTATTATGGACCAGGTTAGACTGGTCTACAGTACGTACTATTTAGAATAGTGATATAATTTAATGAATCATTTACTGCTTTGTTTTAACCAGCATCAAAGTCCTGTCAGGACAGGGTAAACATACTGTATTTACATTAGAGCGTTTAAAGGGGAACAGGGGAGAGACACCTTCTTCTGGCCATTGCCCTAATGTTGGTTTTATAACTTACATAATTATATACATAATACTGTTGGCAATATTATGTACTTAAACAATCACAATAATTTGCTATACATTTTCAGTTGCCAAAAGGAAGCACAAGGTCTTTAGAAAATGACAATGGCTTTGGGGCTCTAGTCATGGTAAGATGGCTTTCTTCATCCATATTACATGATTATGATCTTATTAAAAGTTAAAGTGGGTACGCCATGCATATTATATATATATAAAAAAATAAATATTCTCCTCACGTAGATCTACGGTTATGGCACTCAATGTGTTAACAGGTTTGGCCATTACATCAGTGGTGTCAGTTCAGCAAAAGCTAAGGTATTGCCAGGTCAGGGTTGCCATCTCCCAGAGATTAAAATAAGGGACACCTATCCTGAAAATCATTTTGGGGTTAAACCCCCCATACCCCCGAAATGCATAGAAAACTATGCATTATACCTAGAACACAATACAAACACAATGGTCTTACACTACTAGGTATTAGGCTACTTACTATTCATAATTATTTTCATTTTGTTTTATAATTCTTTTAAAAAATACAGTGCAGTGCTATCTTCCATGCTCAAGAAGTGACAAGATCAAAAGGGCAGAGAAACAAAGGAGAGATTTCCAAGCACACTGCATGGCTGTTGGAAATGTCCGACATTTATAATCCAAGCCGTGTAGCATTAATTGCCTTGTAATAAAATTGAATTAACACTCACTTGTTGCTGAATGAAACCGGTGTGTTTTGGAGCGAACACCACCACAGCACAAATCATTGTTTTTTGTTTTTTTTCTAAAAACTGTTAGGATTTACAAAACATTTTTAAGAATCGCCTCAGGTCTTAATGGGTTAAAGTAATCTTTTTTATTTTCTTTCAGATACCAATCAACATGAACCTACCTGGAAATGATGAGGGTTTTGGCAGACCAGTAGATGATGAAGGGGAAACCCAGGGGGTGAGAAATACTCAACATAAACACTGTGAAATCCTTAGTGTTCATTTTAACTCTGTGAGTAGAAAAGAAAAGACCCAAATGGACCCTGGGTAGTTTTTGTAGGATTTGACTCTGCACAGTTAATGCATGTACAATAGTTCCTTCTTTTTTCAATGCAGTGCAATGTAATAAATGTCTTCCTCTCCTATAACATACTGAAAAAGGCTCAAAGTAAGGATTTCCCTATCAGATTCTGAAGGCCCAAGCCAACTGTACAGGGGCAGGCATCAGGTAAGATCACATGGAGGTGAAATAAAACAGCCCAATAGTGAAGAGTGAGCTATTCTGTGGAACACCTCGCTAATGCTCATCATAGGATGGCACTGTTTCTGTCTACTTACTCTGTTTCAGACGTAGACTAGAGATAGTTTGAAATATGACTTACCAATTACATCATCAGGGGGTATTTAAAAGCTTTTTTTAATTGATGCAACAACTGTGGCTACTCATAGCCATTAGAGATACTGAATATACAGAAATTATACCATAGTGAGAGGTTAGGACTGGATATGGAGATAACATTGACCATGGCACACCATGTTAATGTATGAGAGACATAATATAATGTGAATACTAAATATATATTTACATTCTGTAAAATACATGTTGTCTTTTTCTTTCTTTTTTCAATTAAGCAGAATCTTCCAGAGAAGTAAACCTGAATAACTGGACCCACTGTCTGGATACATCAACAGCAATCAAATAAAGCAAAGGATTAAATCCAGCAAAATATGAGAAATAAAACAAATTTTCTGTGTCCTTCAAATATGCCTTTATTACTTCAAGTGTTGAAATTGAAAATGACTTAATTGTACATTCATTATAGCATATATGTTGAAGTCAATTCAAATTCCTTGTGGAAATTAATCCCTCAACTTTCTCTGAAATGAAATTTTCAGAGAACGTTAAATGAACGTTACATTTTTAACGTTCAGATTGTGAACAACTTTTTGGGTTGGGACCCCAGGGGGATCCCCACAAGATTTTGGGGGGTCTCCAGATGGCAGTGAAGTGACAATTTATGGATTTAAAAAAAATACCATTACTGCATCAAAAGTAATCAACAAACTATACTATAAAAACTGGTCAAACATTGGCCAAATTGTCAAATAACATAAGAAAGAGGCACAATATTTATCTGTAGAACCGAGCCAAACTAAATGTAATGTCTCAACTGATACAATTCTATGTGCTTGTCAGGGTGGGGGGGGGGGGGGGGTCCCCAGTTCACATATGATTATTTTGGGGTGGTCACTACCTGAAAAGGTTGAGAACCACTGCTCTATTGCATGTATAAGGATAGACACTATTGGCAGCAGAGCGCTAAAAAGCAGTCCACAGCAGTGGGAACATTGCTACGTTATTTTACGGGTCTATGAGCATATGCTGTTGCCAGTAAGGCCAGTGAACTTATACCAAGGTCCTAATAGATAGTAGTAATTCATAGGTAATAAGGTGCTTATAAGTCCTTATTAGATGCTTGTTAACATGTGTCATTTGTAAGCACTTCGTAAAAAACTTGGTAACAGTTTATAGACTGCTTAATAACATTAATACAAATCTTGAGTTTCTTATAATTGTTTAGCATTACAAACACATCACTCAGTCATTACTAACTTGCCTATTATGTCATTGTTCAACCTTTACTATTTACTAAGCTCACTGTTTACTACAGTAGCTTGTTTACTTGCTTGTTGTACTAGCCTGTTGTTTACTAAGCTGTTTTGCTGCTTCATTATTAATAAAACACAGTTAACAGTTCAACTATGATTGACAATACCTTTATTAAGATGAATACATACTTTATTGAGCACTTACAGTATTAACACTTAATGATGGTCAATTGTGAATAAAAACATACATAAACACTAGTGTTAGTAGAAACACAAAAACACACTGTAAGACAGCTCTTTCATTTATGTATTCATATATTTATTTTAGCCATATGATTTAAATAACAAACTTAACATTGTATAAAAGAGTGACTTACAATAAGTGCATTCAACATGGTAGGGAACGAAACTACTAATCACCAAAAGTATTAAGTGCATTCTCTTCTAAAACAAGCAACTAAGAGTATACCTAGCTCTAAAGTAAAAGTGCAATATATCAGCTACCTACTTTCATAAACAGATGAGACAAAATAGGAAAATCAAATGAGCAAGAGCTAAAACAAATAAGTGTATCAAATAAACAAGATCCAATAAGACAAGAGCTCGTACAGCTAATTGACAACAAGTATGCCAGGCAAAGAGGAAGGGTAGTGTTTCCTGAAGAGGTGGGTTTTCAGCCTGCGGTGAAAGATGGGCAGTGACTCTGCTGTCCTGACATCAGTGGGAAGTTCATTCCACCACTGTGGGGCCAAAACAGAAACAAAGCTGTGACCGTGTAGATCGGCCAGAAGAACCCTTGAGTGACGAGGCAATCAGTCGTCCCGAGGAGGCAGACCGAAGTGGTCGGGCAGGAGTGTAAGCCTTGACCATAGCCTGGAGGTAAGAAGGAGCTGTTCCTTTCACTGCCCTATAGGCTAGCACCAGGGTTTTAAACTGGATGCGAGCCACTACGGGGAGCCAGTGTAGAGAACGGAGAAGGATAGTTGTGTGGGAGAACTTGGGGCGGTTGAACACCAGACGAGCCACAGCTTTTTGAACAAGTTCCAGAGGTCTGATGACAGACGCCGGGGCACCAGCAAGGAGGGAGTTTCAGTAGTCCAGGCGGGAGATGACAAGAGCCTGGATGAGCACCTGCGCTGCCTTCTCAGTGAGGAAGGGGCGAATCCTCCTGATGTTGTAGAGGAGGAATCTGCAGAACCGTGTCACCGATGCGATGTCTGCCGAGAACGACAGTTGGTCGTCCAGGGTCACACCCAGGTTCCTCGCAGTCCGAGTTGACGTCACCAAATTCCAACACACTTTGCTAGTTTGAGATGGCTCAGGGTAGAAGACAGGGTTAAGCAAATATCACTGGGATTGGTATTAAGATAGTCTAAGACAGTGCCCTCAATACTCCAAAGTGAGTTACACACAACACTGCAAAAAAAACAAGGTTTCCGGCTATGAAAACCGATGAATATGAGATGTAAATTCAGAGAATTTACAAGAATTTACAAGAGTTTTCCACTCGGAAAACTCAAAGTTTTGTGAGTCGGTAAACTCCTGTATGGTACCAAATTAAGTATGCGTGACCCCCTGCTGGGGTTGCTGCCAGAAAATCACACCTTCAGTCCTAACCTGGATTTCCACAATTTGGGAGGGGGGAGATCCCCCCTCCCTCCTCCCTATCTCGAGCAATGCTACTGAGCATGTGCAATAAGCCACCTATGATTGGCTGTGACGTAGGTGGGCATCCCTCCCTTATTTTGGGGGTCACATTGTGTGTGTGTGGGAGGGGGGGGGGCTCACAAGGTGACCCCCCTCCTAGGGATCTGGGGGGTGGTGCCCCCCCCCTAGGGATCTGGGGGGTGGTCCCCCCCCCCCTTATTCCCTTATTTTATATATATATATATATATATATATATATATATATTTAGATTATTTATTTTTATTTATGTATATATATATATTTATTTATGTATATTTGTATGTATTTATTTAGTTATATACACAGTGTGTGTGTGTGTGTGTGTGTGTGTGTGTGTGTGTGTGTGTGTGTGTGTGTGTGTGTACACACACACACACACACACACACACACACACACACACACACACACACACACACACACACACACACACACACACACACACACACACACACACATATACATACAAGATTCTGAAAACAAATACGCAACAATCTCAGTCAGGTAAATTGTGTTTATTGATTAAAAAAAAACAGTATACAGTATACTTTGGCTATTCAAAAATATCTTCTAAAACAGTAAAAAAAAAATCCCCATCTCCCCATCCCCAAATGTTTTTTCCAGGGACCCCCAGAAGTTGTAAAAAACTCCCACAAAGGGGACAATAATAAAAAAAAAAATGTAGTTCTGTCTCTCATGCAGTGTCTTGCTGAACGAACGGCCTCTGCTTCTCTTTGGAGTCCCTCCACCAAACTGGACAACTTAACAGTTACTGTGTAAGAGAGCTAAAAATGAGCTGTTCTGTGCCGGTGTGTCTCGCCGCACGCGGTGGTGATGAAGGTACTTAAGTGAAGTGATGAAGGTACTCAAGTACTTAAGTACTGCTTCCGGCAGTCGACATGGGTGGTCGCATCGATGATCGCTCTCGCGTCCTGCGTCCTCGCATACCTTTCCTTATCCTCATCCTGTGGATTATGGATTTACACCTCAACTCCGCATGGATTATACACCAGAAGGATATGGAATCATACGAGACAGAAAAGGTAGAATCACACAATGACTTCTACCTAACTACTGGAACCGAGAAAAAACACCCAGGTTATGGAACCACGGCGATCCACTCGACTCTCACAGCCAACCCGAAGCGAAGAAACAAACCCCTGAATGGTAGATGTAATCGGAAGACGTACTTCTGTTTAATTCTACTACTTTCCGGAGACGTTGAAGTTAACCCTGGCCCTGTGACCACAAGGCAATCCGCTCGGCTCATAGCTGAAACCAACAGGCTAGCGGCAAACGTTGCCACAAGCAACGGGGCAAAACAACAACAAAGCCATGCTGGAACAAAGAACTTCCGGAGCACCGGAGCTAGCCTAGCCAACGTTGCTACCGAAGCTAGCCTCGACGACAACACCAACGGCTTCACACCAACTCGACTAGGCGAATCAACCCAAATGATCAACCTAAACACCGACGTCGTATCCACCGCAGCCGTCGACGAGGACGCTTGCACCGACGCACAACGGCGATCAACCGGGAGATGCAGCGTAGCCGAGAACGTGGAACCAAGGAGTCACCTAGCTGTTTTCACCGGAGCAGAGACCTTGATGCACCGCTACAAACCTACGGTTCGTTCCAGGGCCAGGGTCCCAGCAGAGACCGTGATGGGACCATTAGCAGAGGCCGTGCTGGGACCTCCGCGCCCCATCCCCCCCCAACCCCCCAACCCTCCCCAATCCCCCAACCCCCCCCAACCCCCACTGCTGGCTGCCCACGACGGAACAATGGCTTTGATGGACACTACACCCCCCTTCCCCCCCGAGACTGCTCCTAAACATCTCTCAGTGGATAAACACCTATCCATTGAAAAAATGATCAAATCGTTTGGCGTTGGCTTGCACATGATACATCTTAATGTGAATTCTCTAGCAGGAGACAAGCTAACACAAATCAACAGATGTTTTATGATGGTACGGTTGACATTTTAACTTTCTCTGAAACAAAACTTGATCAAGCGATAACTGATTCTGTGATTGAGATTGAAAACTACAAACTCTTCAGGAAAGATAGGAACAGAAACGGGGGTGGTGTTTGCATGTATGTTCATACTGACAATGTCTGCATCCTTCGGGAAGACCTGATGGATGAAAACATTGAAGCTGTGTGGGTCGAGATCATTTTTAAACATGCCAAACCTGTGCTAGTCGGTACCATATACAGACCTCCTAACCAGACTGATTTCTATGATAGACTTGATGAATGCTTAGCTAAAGTGGACCATGCGGAGACGATTCTTCTTGGTGATTTTAACACTGACATACTCCGCAAGGAAGCGTCAGTGTATAAGTCATTCAAGGCGTGTTGTGATCGGCATTCACTCCACCAGCTGATCACTCAGCCCACAAGGCTGTGTGTTTCCTCTCAAACTACCATAGATCTCATTCTAACAACGGACAAGGAAAAAATCCTAAATAGTGGTGTTTCCACCAGTGGCATATCTGATCACAACATGATCTTCTGCACCAGAAAGAAACGTAAACCTAAGACCGGTTACCACAAAACAGTCACAATCAGAGACCTCAAAAATTATAAGAGTGAGGACTTAGATCACAGACTGGAGGAACAGGATTGGTCCGACGTTCTAAACAGCACACAGGTAGACGAATCCTGGCTTTGTTTCAAAACCAAATTCATTCAAATTTTGGACAGTGTGGCTCCCATGAAAACCATCAGGGTCAAAACCCGCTCGGTACCATGGATGAATTCGGACATCCTTACTGCCATGAAAGTCAGAGACAAAAAGTGTTCTGAGCTTCATAAACGTAGGATCAAACTAGCCAAATGTTTTAACAAAGGTCTCGAATCCCACGTAGCTAAACTTGAAAAGGAAAAAAACAAGCTAAGAAACAAGGTAAATAGCATGCTCCTGTTAGCAGAAAAAAGCTACCTCGATGACAAGATTGAGGAAAATAAAAAAAAAACACGAGAGCTTTGGAGGCTACTCAAGAACCTCCTAGGCTGCAGCAAAAAATTGAAAACCAGGCTTTCAAACTTAAGCCTCAAGGTGAATGACACTCTCATTTCATCCAAACACGAAGTGAGTAAAATCCTCAACATATTCTTCACGACCGTAGCCTCAGATTTGGTTGAAAAACTTCCTCCACACTCTGGGAGATATGGTGAGGAGTATGTTGTTTCATTTTACGAAAAACAGGGTGTTTGCAAAGATGACTTTAAACTCTCCCCTGTGAAAACAGAAGAGGTGTTTAAAAAATTGAGTGCTCTTCATCAACACAGAGCCACAGGCCTCGACAATATCCCCCCCAAATTTCTAAAAGACTCAGCCGCCTCCATTGCTCCAATCATTACCCACATATTCAACCTCTCCACCACACAGGGACAGGTCCCCAACGACTTCAAAAAAGCCAGGGTGACCCCTCTGTTCAAAAAAGGAAACCAATTAGACCCTGGCAACTACCGCCCTATTTCTATTCTAAGCTCCATCTCGAAAGTCATGGAAAAAATAGTCTATGAACAGGTCGACAAGTATCTTGCCGAGAAAAATCTAATCTACAAATTCCAATCTGGCTTCAGAACAAACCACTCCACTGACACATGCCTTCTCTATTTGAACGACTCTATCAAACAAGAGATTGAAAAGGGCAAATATTGCGGCATGGTCATGCTGGACCTCCAGAAGGCTTTTGACACCGTTAATCACCCGATTATGATCAATAAGCTCAGAGCAATAGGTTTTGATGACACGTCAGTGAACTGGATGAGATCCTACCTGGAAGGGAGGGAGCAAGTGGTGGAAGTAAACGGCACCCAGTCCCCCCCCCCTCCCAGTGACTTGTGGTGTTCCCCAAGGAAGTATACTAGGACCCTTACTGTTCCTGATATATGTGAATGACATGTCGTCAGCCTGCGACTGCAACCTGTTCCTGTTCGCAGATGACTCGGCCCTGCTAGTCTCGGACAGGGACAGGCTGCAGGTTGAGAAAACTCTCAGCTCTGAACTCAACAAGATCTGCATCTGGCTCTCCGACAACAAGCTCTCATTACACCTGGGCAAAACGGAATGCATCCTCTTTGGGTCCACTCCTAACCTCAGAAAGGCAGAGAGCTTCACGATCAAAGCGGGTGATGATATCATCAAAAGAAAAAACGAAATTACCTACCTGGGCTCTATCTTGGAGGCTGACCTCTCTGGTGACAAAAATGCTGAAAAAACGATCAAAACGGTCCACAAAAAAACACGCTATTTGCGGAGTATTGATCGTAAAGTCAGTAAGAAGACTCTGAAGACTCTTGCAGTGGCCCTCATTCAAAGTCATTACGATTATGCATGTACTTCATGGTATCACAACACCACCAAGGCCTTAAAAACAAGGCTCCAAACATCCCAAAACAAACTTGTAAGGCTACTTCTTGGCCTCAACTACAAAATCCATCTAACCCCTGATCATTTTGACAGGATTGGATGGCTTAGGGTTGCGGACAGAGTACAGCAACTTGCTATGGGCCTGGTCTTCAAGATATATCACAACATTGGGATCCCCCTGTATTTGTCAAAATACTTCCAAAATGTTAATGATGTCCACGATCACAATACCAGAGGCAGCTCCACAAACCTTGTCCAACCCTTTTTTGGCTCAACAAAGGGAAGTAACTCGTTCTCATGCTATTCATCAAAAATGTGGAACGCCCTACCAAAAGGAGTAAAGGAGTGTAAAACCCTACTCTCTTTCAAAACAGCCCTAAAGATACACCTTCAGGAGGCTGCAATTGGAAAATGGCCCCTGTCTAAGTCCTAACCTAACCTACCCCCCTACCCCCCCCCCCCCCCTCTCTCCTTCTCCTTTTGTACATATTTCTCACTCTTCATACCAGTAACCTGTAAACTGATTGTATGACATTCTATAGTAGTTGTGTATATCTGTCTGTCTCTTATATGTCATCATGATTTGTGTGCATGGGGAACTCATTTGAAACAAGCTCTGTGCTTTTATGAGTCTTCCAGTTTAGTAGACCTTGTATTGTGAATTTGTACTTCCATGTACTGTTATTCTCATGTCTTACTAAATAAAGTACATCAATCAATCAAAGGGAACGCGGGTCTCTTCTGTTGTCTTTCCTCTCCTGAAGCACCTGGCATAAAGCAGAAAGCTCCTCATCTCTCTCGGGTGGAGATGAAACAATCCACACCGCCCGTCCATCTACGATGCCGTCCTCTTCATCTGACATTAGTTCAGGAACTGCATGCGCCCACACGGCCCTTTCTCCATCAGACTCCAGATATGCAGTCCTGGTGGTCATCAACTGTAAAACATAGAATAGCAATTAAATTATGTATTACATTACCATTATTACAGGAACACAGAATGTAAAACAAAAAATCATCTTACAAACAGTTCCATATAACTTACCCTCAATCTTCTCTGTCGGGTCTTCATTGAGGCATTCAGCTTTTTCTTCTGGTCAGCATTCTCTGGCTGGTCCAGGCGATGGCTTCTTCTCAGAGACTCAAAGTGTGTCCTGCAAGCTGCTGAAATACAAGGAAAACACAATACGGATCTATTTAGTTGTTTATCTACACAAACAACACAATTCCACATCTACACTGCTCTAAAAGAGAACCTACATGTGACTGCAATTTTTAACTGGCCCCTGTAAAAGTCTAAGCCAGTTCCAGACTCCAACCCCCTCCATTCGAAGCTCACACCTCCACCCCACCCTATTCAAAGCCTGCATCAAAACCCACCTTCCCCTCCCCCCTAATTCAAACCTCTGTTTCTGCCTTAGCTTACTGGTTCCTTTTTAGAAGTATTTATCTCCTAATAAAGTTGTTGTTTTGTTGTAAAGCAACTTTGGGTACTAAGAAAATCGCTATATAAATGTTATGTATTGTTATTACTTAGCTGGGGTAAATTACACAGTGATACAACAAAAAAAAAACGTACCTTTCTTTTGGATCAAGTCTCATGGCATTGTTTTCAGAGTTGTGTAGACGTCTCACCGCCTCCTGCAAACAGAAAGATTCACAAAGTTAGTTGGACTATAAAAGCATAAAGGCCTTCTCTCCTTGTATGTATTAACTCAAATATAACAAAGGGGAAACTGTAAACTTAATGTAACAGAGGATTATTTCTTTCTGACAACTCTGCAGACATGTAATTGATAAATGCAAATTCAGTTAGTTTGCAAAAACAAACAAATTTCACAATTACGACATAAAGTGTTCCAGGTTTCCTGCTACAGTAATCCATGGCATATAATATTATGCTCTTGTGATACTAGTGCAATACAATATAATGTATCCTACTAACAATTTATAAATACGTCATGTAGGCTTGAAGCTTACCTTAATTCAAGTATGTTGAGTCAGTCAGCCAGTCAAGTCAACTGATTTTCATCTGGCTGCAGTGGATGGCAGTTAAGATTTAAAAAATTAGATAACCTGATTGGCCAAACTGAGAAGGAAAGTCATTGGTTGTGAATGGCTGTGCTGTGGAGAGACACTGCAGCATTCACATGATAATTAGCAACTTTGGTCAAAGCTGTCTGGAATGGGAAATGTTGTTATACTCTACATCTCAGAGGCAACTATTGCACTTTTTACTACAATGTAATTAATTAAAAACTTTAGTTAAGGTACTTAGATTTAGATTAGAGTATACATAAAAAAAACATAGATTAACAAATTAAGCCCTACATTATACAAAGCATTGCAATGTGATTTTTGTCAAAAGACCATAGTTAAGATTTAGATGAGTTAAATTACTTTTTAGATTATTTAAAAAACATAGATTAACAAAGATATTGAAAAAAGTATATATTGTTTTGTTCCATTTTTGTAACGTAAACCTGCCAAACCTGTGTTTTATTGCCGATTAAGCTCATTTGTAGAGAGAGAGAGAGAGAGAGAGAGAGAGAGAGAGAGAGAGAGAGAGAGAGAGAGAGAGAGAGAGAGAGAGAGAGACAGACGTTTTTTACATGAAAAAAATGCTCCAGGCACCTTTCCTTAAAAACAACACAACATTTTACATTTCACAATTAAAACAGATCAATCCTCGATTCCTCCCACATTCTAGAAACAATAAACATCCAATTTATACAGAGGGTTCAGCCATGACCAGTGTCACACAGTCTGTGAGTGATTCCTGATGTTGGACTGTGTTATAGGTAAATGAAAAGTTAACCCCTTCAATCAACTGAAATATATGAGAAATGTTCCATGACATAATGCTATAATGTTTTATGAGTAATAGCTTGTAGATCTGCCATTTCTCACACACACACACACACGCACGCACGCACGCACGCACGCACGCACGCACGCACACACACACACACACACACACACACACACACACACACACACACACACACACACACACACACACACACACAATTAAGACCTATCCGGTGAACAGATATGGGAAATATTCTTATTCACTTAGATTATATATATAAAAAAAGATTAACAAATTAAGCCCTTTTTCAAGCCCTTAACAAAAAAAATTAAGATTATAGTTTTGTTTTGTTCCATTTTTGCTTTGGCAATGGAAAGAGGGAGAGGGAGAGAGAGGCCCCCTCTTTAAACAAAGAGTGAATTTGGATGTCAAAGGAAATGGCCAGTCTCCTGCTGGGTCTTTGTCTGGCAGAGGAACGGTAAATCACTGATTTCCAAAGTATATAGACGAATTTCACAGTAAACATTTTCAACTGTAAATTTCCAATGACGTACAAAAACACCAGCAAACTGCGGGTTCACTGAGCAACTGCAAATTCCCAAAAATGCCCGTTAATGCCTCTTTTCTTGCAGTGCAAAGCAGTGGTGTAAAGTAACTAAGTACATTTACTCAAGTACTGTACTTTATGTAAACCTTTGGGGATTTTTTTACTTTACTTCCCATTTCCAATACTTTTACTTCTACTCCACTAAATCTCAGAGGCAACTATTGTACTTTTACTCCACTACAATTATTTGACAACTTTAGTTACTAGTTACTTGAAAACATACATTGACCACTTCAGCCCTATATATATTTCGGCCATTTGAAAATAGCAGATTTTCCGCCACTGACCCAAAGCCACAACATTAGAGGGAGCAACCATGATCATTTAGAACAAACATGGGAAAGTTCTCATTCTACTGCTCTGCCACCGAAATGGGGAATAAATGGGGACTGCCCCGACACTATCCATTTAACCCAAAAACCTGAGGCGATTCTCAAGATTTTTCAAAAATAGCAGATCTACAAGCTCATAGCGCGGCACCGAGTGCCGCGCTGTGAGCTTGTATATCTGCTATTTTTTAATAGCCAAAGAAATCTAAAGTGACACAGATGCGTTCCAGGTCTTAATGGGTTAAGGATATTTCAAAATCAGGAGACCACAATGGGAGATAAAATATAATATTATATAATATAAAATACATATAAAACAAGTCCCCAGGATTGTATCCTTTTATCTTTAATGTCTTACTGTAACACATGCTGTTTACATGTATGACTAATGCAGTATTCAATCAAATTCAATCAATCAAAAACAAGCTTCATGTTATGTCCACCAGTAGACCATGAAAATACCAATTACCCCATAATAATAAATACATAAAACAATACAAATACATTAATCAAATCACTTAATAATAGAACATCATTGTCAACATCAGTGCAATATTAATACAGTTAAAGCTCTGACACGCTGAAAGAGTCAAGGCGCTCACGTCATCAAACGCAATGGTTCTCAAAGTGGGGTCCAGGGACCCACAGGGGGTCCTTGAGGGGGTTTCAGGAGGTCCCTGGCAAAATTACTTAAAGAGCTGGTGCCATGGCTTTGCACTTTTTCAGTCTTTCATGTGTCTATGAGGTTGATAGAACTTCACTAAGCCCCCTGGTGGTGTTTTTATGGTGTTTTATGTCTTTTCTGACTATTTTGAGTTTCTTCCTCGAGGCTGAAACCTTGAGGGTCAAACGTGCCAATAGAAAAACAGCGCTTTAATGACACAATAAAATTATACCCTCCCCCTCATTATCATAACACAACAGGTGTGGGCAGGTGGGTGGTGCTAAGGTGGTGGAGGAGGTGCTAAGGTGAGAACCAGGTATACTTAATGGACTGGAGGCGTGCCGAAATAAAACATAATTTTAACACTTTCTGTACACTTTTTTGAAAAAAAATCTTCCTCCTAGTATAACCATAATACCTGATGATTATGTTTTAGGGGGGGGAATCACTGAAAATCACGGCAGCCCGTCTTTATTATAGCATCAAAATCAGTAAAGTGAAAAGTTGTGAATATTCTTTTAACATTTTAACAAATCAAATCTTGTATGGGGGTCCCTGGCACAACATACTTTCAGATGGGGGTCCGTGGACAAATGCATAATTAATTTAATTTGAGGACCCAGTGAGAACGACTGGTCTAAAACACTATTTGTTTACAACAAGAAAAACACTTTAAAAAAGGTTTCCATTGAATCATGGAACCAACACACGTAATATGTTTGTTGTGATTCGATTCCTGCAGTGATTTGTACAACCTCAGACCGGCGAGGCAACTCAGGCAAGGATTCCTGTCATCATCAACAACAACAACAACAACAACAACAGGTACCACTGTAAAAACAAAACATCAGACATGCATATTGAACTCAAAACACAGATCGAACTAAAGACCTGAGGTTTCTAAAAAAATCTTCTAAATCCTAACAGTTTTCTGTTAGCCAAAAAATGCCCTTCAGTGCGTTTGCCTGCAGTGGTTCTCAAACCTTTTCATGTCAAAGACCCCCAAAATGTATTTGGCCGCAGACCCCAAATCTGATATAGATATATCTGAGAGATATAGATATCTCTCTCTCTCTCTCTCTCTCTCTCTCTCTCTCTCTCTCTCTCTCTCTCTCTCTCTCTCTCTCTCTCTCTCTCTCTCTCTCTCTCTCTCTCTCTCTCTCTCTCTCTCTCTCTCTCTCTCTCTCTCTCTCTCTCTCTCTCTCTATATATATATATATATACAGTATATATATCCCAGCTACTGCCCGCACAGTACAGTACAAAACTCCTACAAAGCAACCAAAGGTATGGCACCCCCATATCTCCAAAGCCTGATCCAACCCTATAACCCCTCCTGCGCACTCAGATAAGCTAACACAGGGAAGCTGTCAGAACCTTCCCTAAAACATCCGGGACAAAGCTCCACGTGTCTCCCTTCTGGCTCCCAAACTGTGGAAGGAACTCCCCATTGCAGTTAGATTAAAGGATAAGGATAATTCCTTTTAACAGGTCGTTCATGAAAGTCCTTGCGGTCTTGTTTCCAATGAGAACCTGTGAGCAATTAGGGGTTAAGAGTCTTGCTCAGGGACAAATTTCATTTCATCGACACATATGCTGGCCTGGCCTGGAATCGAACCTGGGGCAACCAGGGCCTCTGGCTCCCTAGGCGGGCTCTCTAACCACTCAGCTATGGCCGCCCCTAGAACTGCAGACTCACTCCCAATCTGCTGCCGTAGTCTAAAGACTCACCTCTTCAGACTCCACCTCAGCCTGTAGCACTGGCCCTATGGCCTTGACGACCTTGCAGGATTATGCAAAGGCTAAAATGTAACTTACATAGCATGTTATGTAGACAGATGCCAGGTCATTGTTGACCTGGCATCCTATATAGTGTGTATAGTTTCAATGTACAGGCTGATGATAGGTTATTGGTTTACGATTGTATTAATTATTATTAGATAACATTGTTTTCCTATGTATTACTTTATTATTAGATTACTATTTCTATGCATTTGATGTATTATTGATGTATTATGATGTATTATCTTGTGTCCTTGCTTACTGTAAGTTGCTCTTAATTAAAATTGTCTGCTAAATGCCTGAATTGTAAAATTGTATATATATATATATATATATATATATAAACATAAAAGCATCAAGAGTAGCAGATCTACAAGCTCAAAACGCGCCGTGTAGATCTGCTACTATTTGGACTTCGGTTTCCACCCGACAGAGACGATATCTTGTTGGAAATGACCCGACCTGATAGCGATGATGTCAGTGGGTCACTGGTAGGCAGGTTTCTGATCTGTCCACAGCTCACCAAATGAGACACAGAGTGAGTAGAGCAAGGGGCCAGCTTGAGATTTTTTACAGTGACGCCAATACGGAAGAGACAGTTCATACAGTATGAATGGCCTGTAGTTTTGCTGTTTTACCACTGCTGGTGTGAGAAAGAATTTATCTCAATGTAAGTGGATGGGTTTTTTACAAACTTTAGACTAGATTTTCTTACCTTAATAAACATTGTCATAAATACTATATGCTTCCAGTCGCTAGTTTAAAGTCTCCTTTCAATCATCATGATATGCGTTTTGCTAAATTATGGTCCCATTTACTTTAAAATTGACGATAAAGTAGGTCATTCTCTAAGTGGGGTGGGATGATTTGATTGACAAGCTACACAACCAATAGCATTCATTCCCCGCCCCACTCTTGATTGACAAGCTACCCAACCAATAGCATTCTTTGGGGATTGTTTTCCGGTTCCTGTTCCCGACGTGCTTTTGGGCTTATATTAGAGATGGCGGATTTCAAATTCCTGAACAATCGGCTTCATTTTCGGTCTGTAGAAACCAGCGGTCTGGCTTTGTCCATCTCTTTTATACAGTCTATGGAGTAGACCAGAAATGCTGTCATCATGATTATAATGAGCATTAGTGAGGACCAATTATATGAGGATAAGGTTGGAAATGGGCAAGGTGTAGGGTTGAGGATCCTTAACTCTTTGACTGCCAGAAATAAAACATAAATTTGCCACGCCTTTCACTAACCTTTGAAAACCTTTGTGTGCCACTGGACGTCTAAGACGTCCAGTGGCACTGAATGAACTAATAAAGCGTCACAATCATTTTAACCCCTTTATCCATTATTTTATACTTTAATATAGCAGATCTACACGCTCATATAGCTAAGGAACCCAACCCTAGTAAAGTGCTCCTCCTTAACCGATTAAGACCTGGAACGCATCCGTTTCATTTTAAGATTTCTTTGGTTATTCAAATAACAGATCTACAAGCTCATAGTGCAATTTCTTTTTTTAAACCATGAAAATGTGTGCACATCTTTGACTATATATTTTTTAAAGCAAACATTTTTAACTCAAATCTGTGCTTCTGGGGGGTCCCTGGAACAACATATTTTGAGATGGGGGTCCGTGGCCAAATACACATCATTTTGGGTGGTCCTTGACATGGAAAAGTTGGAGCACCACTGATATAGCAACTCACTGTTAGGATTTAGAAAACGTTTTTAGATATGTATTTGGGCCGCGGACCCCCATCTAAAATGCTTTGTTCCAGGGACCCCCCCAGAAGCAAAGATTTGAGTTACAATTGTTCACTTACACGCGTTGCGGTGCGGGTCACATGCGCACGATTTTTATTAATAATGAATTTAACAACTATAAAACAACAGTAACAACACACCAGCCTCCAGTGGTGGAAAAGATCTACAAGCTCACAATGCGTTGCGCTTGTAGATCTGCTATTTTCAAATGGCCAATATAGGGCTTAAGTGGTTACTGTATTGTTTTGTAATAATAATCGAAATCTACAAAGTAACAAGTAACTAAAGTTTTCAAATAATTGTAGTGGAGTAAAAGTACAATATTTGCCTCTGAGATGTAGTGGAGTAGAAGTAAAAGTATTAGAAATTGTAAATACTCGAGTCAAGTGCAAATACCTCAAAATTGTACTTAAGTACAGTTCTTGAGTACATGTACTTAAACGCCAAAATCCATTTGAAAAAATTGCTTTTCACTGTTCTCAGGTCAAATATTGATAAACGATTAATTGCGATGAATTAATTACAAAGCCTCTAATTAATTAGATACATTTTTTTAATCGAGTCCCAGCCCTAAAAAATACATATAATATTCAAATATTTGCACACATTTTCACGATTTTTCAAAAAAATCAGATCTACAAGCTCATAGCGCGGCACTCAGTGCCGCGCTATGAGTAGTATGAGTATTGTAGATCTGTTATTTTTGAACAGCCCAAAGAAATGACACACAGATGCGTTCCCCGGTCTGAATGGGTCATGTCTCATTCAGGGGGACGGACACACCCCCCTCACGTGTCCCCCGGTCCTCCCTCCAGCCCGTGGATGATGAGGGGCTCGGTGTCCTCCTGGTGTCCTCCCATGCGCCCCCGTGTGGCGGAGTATGGTCCCGCTCCCGGGTCCGAGGCAGAGGAGGAGGATGCGGGGCCGGCACCGCCACAGCTGCCGGTGAGGTGAAGGACCACGGCCAGGCAGGAGAAGAGCAGCCCCGTGGCGGAGATCCAGAAGCTGTCCCCGGGGCCCATCTGCACCGCCGACACCACCGGAGGCGCTGCCGTGGCCCCCAGCGTCCCCCCGCTGGGCAGGGCTGTCAGGATCCAAAGGACATTATTAGTGGAGATTAGTGTTTGAGATTGATCAGTTGGCTTTAACCCATTGAGACCTGAAGCCGATTCTACATGTCTCCTAAATCTCAACAGTTTTCTGAAAAACGCATGTTTCTATATCAGTGGTGCTCAATCTTTTTCATGTCAAGGACCCCCAAAATTATATGTATTTGGCCGCGGACCCCCATCAAAATATTTTGTTCCAGGGACCCCCCAGAAGCAAAGATTTGAGTTAAAAATGTTCGCTTTAAAAATATATATATTCAGAAGATTTGCACACATTTTCAAGATTTTTCAAAAATAGCAGATCTACAAGCTCATAGCGTGGCACTCGGTGCCGCGCTATGAGTTTGTATATCTGCTATTTTTGAATAGCCCAAAGTGTAAAATAATGCTTTGTAGCTCATGACACAGTTCCAGGTCTTAATAGCATTGACTGGCCATACAGTTTAGGCTTGACACATTTAGACCGGGAAAGAATCCGTGTCATTTTTTGATTTATTTGGCTATTCAAAAATAGCAGATCTACAAGATCTGCTATTTATTATTGAATCGTGAAGATTTGTGCAAATCTTTGAATATATATATTATTTTTTAAAGCGTTTTAACTCAAATCTTTGCTTCTGGGGGATTCTACAGTTACAAATGTTCCCTTTAAAAAATATATATTTGCAGAAATGGTCAAGATTTAAAAAAATATTTCTTTGGCTATTCAAAAAATAGCAGATATACAAGCTCATCTCATAGCTCAAGCTCATAGTGCGGCACCGAGTGCCGCACTATGAGCTTGTAGATCTGTTTTTGTTTTTTTTAATTGTGGAAAATGTGTGCAAATCTTTGAATATATATATTTTTAAAGCGAACATTTTTAACTCAAATATTTGCTTCTGGGGTCCCTGGAACAAAATATTTTGAGATGAGGGTCCACGGCCAAATACATATCATTTTGGGGGTCCTTGACATGAAAAAAGTTTTGAGCACCACTGATATTATAGCAACATAAGTTTTTTTTAAAAACGATTTAGCTGTGTTTTTGGCATTGGAAGAGAAATATCACGTTGCTGTTTAGGCTTCGCAAACTAAAGTTTCACGGGACAAATATGATATCAATATGTCCAAAACCGTTACTTACAGGAAAGAAGTGTTCCGATGGATCCAATGTAGTTTATTATTTAGCCACAAGCTCTTGTTAATACTTTTTCGTTGTTTTTTTTTGGTTCAATATTTATATATGTCACACACAGTGTTAATTTTGACAGCAAATTCTGATTTAGCCTTAGTCTTTTGAATAACACACCATTTAGTTTTAGTGCTATTTCAGTCATCTGACATTGTTTAGTCTTAGTCTAGTCTTAGTCGACTAAATATCAAAACCTTAGTCTTTTAGTCTTAGTCGACAAACTTAACACTGCACACAACCAATTATAAAATATGACACCTTGTGACACTGTAGTATGATCAAGTACATTCATACATTAATTTATGAAAAGAAAATAATCATAAAAGAATCCTTGAAATATGCCGCTATGAGGTTTCTGCCCGACAGCAACAATATATTGTATGAAGAAGTCACTGACAGATTTAATCATTTTATATTATTATTATTATTTAAAACATTTTCCAAAAGTAGTGGAAATAGACAATCTGCTAGTTCTGCTACCTTTGGAAAGTGTTTGAAAATGTATGAACATTTTTCACCATGGAAACGAAACATCATTGCGATTATCCCAAATAATCAGGCGATTTATGTAATAATTGTGACAGGCCTACCGATAGCTGCCAGTGACCCCCAACGCCTCGCTGCTGCCCCCTGGTGGAGGTTGTGACGGATGACATACAGGCAGGCCACACAGACCGCCAGGACAGAAACGATGACAGCCGCTGGCCAGGGCAGAGGAGACAGAGGACGTTAAAGGCTTAGCAGTGGTGGAGAAAGTACTCAAATGTTTTGCTCAAGTAAAAGTATCAATACTGCAATGTAGAAATACTCTGTTAAATGATAAATGGTGCATTTATATAGCGCTTTTATCCAAAGCTCTTTACATAGATTGTGCATTACATTCACCCATTCACACACCGATGGCAGAGGAAACCATGGAAGGCACCAATCTGCTCATTGGGAGCAATTAGGGGTTCAGCGTCTTGCTCAAGGACACTTCCACACTAACTCTGGGGAGAGCGCACCAGCCCGGGATCGAACTGGGAACCTTGCGGTTTCCAGTTCACTCTACCCGGCCACTCTACCCCTGATCCACTGCCGCCCACTCTGTTACAAGTAAGTCCCACAAAGTCAAAAAGTAAAAGTACAAAAGTAATGGCATCAAAATCTGCTTAAAGGACAACTTTGTTTTTTTACAACCAAGGTTTATATTTTAGCTTGTAATTAAAGTAAATAAATGATGAGTGTATTTTTTTTTTTATTTACTGCTTTCTATAGTTTTAGCATTTTTTGCGATATTTTTTACAGTGGGCGGGGGCATTCTGTCCGGTGGCTAAATATGCCTTTTTTACACAATAAAAAAGGTCCGGCTGTCTGAGATGGCCAGATGTGAGTTATTGGGGGCTAGAAGAGCTACTGTAAATAATATTAAAGAAAACTCCGGGTTAATGTGTTAAAAAAATACATATTTAGCCACCGGACAGAATGCCCCCGCCCACTGTGAAAACACTGTAAAAAAGATTGTGAAAATTGCTAAAACTATAGAAAGCAGTAAATTAAAAAAATGTAACACTCATCTTTTATTTACTTTAATTACAATCTAAAACATAAACATTGGTTGTAAAAAAACAAAGTTGTCCTTTAAAGTACCAAACGTAAAAGTACTCGTCATGCAGAATGTCCCGCTTCACAGGTTTAGAAGAAAAAATATCTTTTGAAAATAGCCGATCTACAAGCTCACAATGCGTCGCACCGCAACGCATTGTGAGCTTGTAGCTTGTAGATCTGCTATTTTCAAATGGCCGAAATGTATAAAGGGCTGAAGTGGTTAATGTATGTTTTGTAATAATAATCAAAATCTACAAGTAAATAGTAAGTTTTCAAATAATTGTAGTGGAGTAAAAGTATAAAAATAGGTCTCTGAGATGTAGTGGAGTAGAAGTAAAAGTACTGAAAACTGGAAATACTCCAGTAAAGTAAAAATACACAAAACACTCTCTAACGATGAGTACTATCAGAATATAAGAGCTATTTAACACTGTTAGTGAACAAACACTCTATAGTAATGATTACTATCACAATATAGAGCTATTTAACACTGTTAGTGAACAAACACTCTATAGTAATGATTACTATCACAATAATTAACATTGTTACTGAACAAACACTCTATAGTAATGATTACTATCACAACATAGAGCTATTTAACATTGTTACTGAACAAACACTCTATAGCAATTATTACTATCAGAATATAGAGCTATTTAACATTGTTACTGAACAAACACTCTATAGCAATTATTACTATCAGAATATAGAGCTATTTAACACTGTTACTGAACAAACACTCTATAGCAATGATTACTATCACAATATAGAGCTATTTAACACTGTTACTGAACAAACACTCTATAGCAATGATTACTATCACAATATAGTAGGGTCCAAAAGTGAGGTTCTGTGACAATCCTTTGGCAAGTATGTTTTGACGATTGATTTGACCTCTATGGACCCTTTAGAAAAGATTTAGCCCCCAGGTCCCTCACAAAAATCCCGGCATTTTTTGCTAGACAGCCAAATTCAAAATGGCGCCCGGCGCCATCTCTAAAAATTAACTTTTGATCTGAATGACCTAGAATCATGTATGAAGGCACTTTTCCATACAAGTCAACCATGAGGATTCCAAATCTGAAATGTATGAGCTCTAAGCTTACTCAGGTCAAAATCCTCCTGGTGGTCCGCTTTGGATGTATATACAGCAATTGTGAGGTCTCGTGCCTGATTGATGGACGTCATCTGAGAGGGAATCATAAGAGTTTTCACCAAACTCCTCAAGTGCAGAGATCCAGACGCATGATGGCCTTGAACCATGCCTTCTTCCCAGTGAAGAAGGGATAGCTGGTGGTACAGTATCTCTGCCACTTAAACTATGGATAAAGGGCAGGGCACGACACTGTGCGAGCCCCAGTGCTGATACCATTTGATGGATAGGAAGGTATGAATTTTGCTCTGTTCTCACCCACAGCTCTGGAAGGCATCTGAGATGGGTTGCTGCATAGTAAAGGCACATGATGATGATGTCTGTGTCATTGGCATGGATGACAACTCTGTCAACTTTGTCATTCTGGACACTGTACAGGGTGTGGAGTATTATTCTTGTATCAGCCTCCTGTTGTGTGGATTCTAGTGCAGGGACATCTTCAATAGACCCCTCCTTGATCACCACACTCCTTGTCTCTTCTTTAAACCCCCCACCCAGGTAAAGACGTGTTGGACCAAGGGCCGACTTAAGTTTCTCATTTTCACACCATTCGTCACAGAGGAAACTCAATAGGTTTGCCTTGTTAGCTGACACAGCAAAAAAAAACTGAGGATCTGGAGCTGTGTAATGCATACTGACTTCATATTCTTTGGTAGGTTTTGGTCAAGCATATCTGTGTTCTTGCTCAGCTGTCTTAAGACTAGGTCCACTGTACCGGTCAAAACAGAAGTGAATGATCTCTGTGCCAGCAGGCACATCATTCAACAGCAGACGTTGGTATCGTTCAGCGATTGTTCCAAATGCTTCACCTTTCAGGAACGACCAATGGCGCATGGCATACATGGCATCAATAACTACTGCTGTTTTTATGTCTTCTGTAGGCAGGTCAGGGATGCATGCAACTTTGGTCTCCTCTTTCAGGACCTTAACAAGGCTTGCATTGGTACCTGTTCTCATCCTGCCATCTTCCTGGAAGAGGGAACGGGGGAAGTCACTGCACTCGTGGTTGCCTATAAAGTCAACAAGGTTGAGTTCTCCACCACTGGCTATGATTTGGGTCATAAGCAGGAGGGCAGTAATTTCATTTCTCTTGCCAGGTGCTGAGGTTTTCCCCTTAGATTTTTTAGATTTTGTGTTTTGAGTGTAGAAAGTGTTAAGCTTCATTATGCTTGTCTTCTTCTGTTCACTGGACAGTGACTCACACAGTGCCTTCAGACCCAGTTCTTTCACACTCATCAAGTCGTCCTTGACTGTGGAATCAGAACACTGTCCTGTAGATATGTTGATCATGGATGATGTGCTCACTGTAAATGGGTTAGTCTCCACTGCTGCCTTGACTACCATCTCTGCATCCCGGATTACACGACTCTGACCAGACTCATGGTGTGGGTCTGCCATATTGACAACATATAAATTAAAGCTCAAACTGACCAAATATGTTCATATTACTTAAAAAGCAGACTTTTTGCCATAACAGTCAGCTGTCACTGTAAAAGTCATAGTAAAACTCATTTGTGCGTGGCGTCCATCTTGGAAATATGCAAATGAAAGGTCCAGACACACCCAATCATAAAGATAAGTATTCCATTGAGTTTCTCATGCTCTGAAACCATGAAATAGACACCAAGTTTTTATTTCTAGCCCATCTGGTTCAAAAGTTATTGCCAAAGCTATTTTCTGATAATATTGAGGCGGCCATATTGGATTTCCAGCAGCAAGGTGACCGGGTTGTCCATATAGGTTGTGATCCTACCGGGTCATAGATATTATTTCTGGTGGCCAACCTTTTATGGCAGGGCAAATGCAGCATACCCCCCTTTGCCCCCTGGGTATATGTTTTTACTCTACTGGATGTCGGCCATCTTGAATTTCGGAGTCAAAACGAGGTCTTACAATTAAAATTGTGTCAGATTTGGAATCCTCATGGTTGACTTGTATGGAAAAGTGCCTTCATACATGATTCTAGGTCATTCAGATCAAAAGTTAATTTTTAGAGATAGCGCCGGGCGCCATTTTGAATTTGGCTGTCTAGCAAAAAATGCCTGGATTTTTGTGAGGGACCTGGGGGCTACATCTTTTCTAAGGGGTCCATAGAGGTCAAATCAATCGTCAAAACATACTTGCCAAAGGATTGTCACAGAACCTCACTTTTGGACCCTACTAATGTAGAGCTATTTAACTCATTGAGTGCCATTAACGTGTTTCACGTGTTTTTACCGCTATGGCGCAACGTGCCAATGACGTGTTTGACATGTTTTTGAAAAAATAGTAAAAAAAATAATATATTTTTTGAAAAACATGTTCAGATCCCAAGATATAATCATCTGAAGATTTGCAGCTCCATCCACTCCTTGTTTAGCGTATAACTGAAAAAGGCTGTATCTCGCTTCCTAAGCACTTTTTTTTTACTTTGAAAAAAACTCTGGCACTGGGACAAAATAATATTTTTAAAAATCTGGCAATTATGGCACTCAATTGTACTACCTAGGAGTATGTAAAAGAACAAAAACAAATAAACAAAACGTTAAAAAAAATAAAAAAGTTCTGGCACTCAATGAGTTAACACTGTTACTGAACAAAGACTCTATAGCAATGATTACTATCACAATATAGAGCTATTTAACACTGTTACTGAACAAACACTCTATAGTAATGATTACTATCACAATATAGAGCTATTTAACACTGTTACTGAACAAACACTCTATAGCAATGATTACTATCAGAATATAGAGCTGTTTAACACTGTTACTGTTACTGGTCAGATGGGGGGGGTTTCTTACCTGTGATGACGTAGAGCGTCCCCAGTAGGCGTGGCCGGGAGTAGGCCCCGCCCAGGAAGTCCATCAGCAAGGAGGAGGAGCTAAACAGGACGGTGGTGTAGCAGAGAGCCGCCAGCCCGTACAGGAGCCACATGCCCCACCCGTTCAGCCCCCCGAGAGGAGCTGTACCATGGACAGACAGACAGACAGACAGACAGACAGACAGACAGACAGACAGACAGACAGACAGACAGACAGACAGACAGACAGACAGACAGACAGACATATAGCAATGATTACTATCACAGTGTAGAGCTTAGTTTTAACTAAACAAATATCACTTACACGCCCACCTTTGAACCCATTATTATCTGTGTAACCACTTAAACCATTATTTTATACTTTGGCTATTCAAAAATAGCAGATCTACAAGCTCATAGCGCGGCATATGAGCTTGTAAATCTGCTATTTTTAACTCAATATTTGGTTCTGGGGGTCCCTGGAACAAAATGTTTTGAGAGTGAGAGTAATAGTTCTACTATTTTAGTAGAAAAATTAATGTGCAAATGACACAACAGATGTGTTTGCTGTCTGAATGGTCTAACCATGCACCCAGTCAACAGACTACTTGCTGAGACATGAGTTGTGGATGCATTATTTTCCATAGATCCATCATTTATAAGCTTATAACTCATCCTATGATGTCCTATAGGGCTGCCCATTAAGAGCGGGGAACGCATCTGTGTCATGTTAAGGGTTAGGGTTAGGGTTGAATACAGTATACATATGTTTTAAAGCAAATATTTTAACTAAATGCTAATAACGTGATGTGCTACAGGTACCTGTGTTGGTGAGGTTCTGGGAGGCGCGCAGAGTGAAAGCCACTCCATAGATGACACGTTTGGCCCCACCAGGCTGACTGCTGTTGCTGTACGAGACATCGATCCAGTTGGGGTCAGCGATGGACGTGCACATGGACACCAGAGTGAAGCACTGGCACACCGCCGCTGGAGACATCCCCAAAACCATGTCTGAGGACCAGATTATAACACTTTAGTCTGGAGACATCCCCAAAACCATGTCTGAGGACCAGATTATAACACTTTAGTCTGGAGACGTCCCCAGAACCATGTCTGAGGACCATATTATAACACTTTAGTCTGGAGACATCCCCAAAACCATGTCTGAGGACCAGATTATAACACTTTAGTCTGGAGACGTCCCCAGAACCATGTCTGAGGACCATATTATAACACTTTAGTCTGGAGACATCCTTAAAATCATGTCTGAGGACCAGATTATAACACTTTAGTCTAGAGATTATAACACTTTAGTCTGGAGACGTCCCCAGAACCATGTTTTAGGACCATATTATAACACTTTAGTCTGGAGACATCCCCAAAACCATGTCTGAGGACCAGATTATAACACTTTAGTCTGGAGACATCCTTAAAACCATGTCTGAGGACCAGATTATAACACTTTAGTTTGGAAACATCCCCAAAACCATGTCTGAGGACCAGATTATAACACTTTAGTCTGGAGATTATAACACTTTAGTCTGGAGACATCCCCAAAACCATGTCTGAGGACCATATTATTACACTTTAGTCTGGAGACATCCCCAAAACCATGTCTGAGGACCAGATTATAACACTTTAGTCTGGAGACATCCTTAAAACCATGTCTGAGGACCAGATTATAACACTTTAGTCTGGAGACATCCCCAAAACCATGTCTGAGGACCAGATTATAACAATTTAGACTGGAGACATCCCCAAAACCATGTCTGAGAACCAGATTATAACACTTTAGTCTGGAGACATCCTTAAAACCATGTCTGAGGACCAGATTATAACACTTTAGACTGGATACATCCTTAAAACCATGTCTAAAAAACAGATTATAACACTTTAGACTGGAGGCTCTGACACCTGAGCATTTTGATCAGCTGTTGTTCCTGAACCACTAGGGCACTAAGGACAGGTTAAGTCTTACTGTAGATGCCAGGCAGCACAAGGCCACTTTTAAATTAGTAAAAGCACAAACAGCGTTATGTTTTTTTTTCTCTCTTTCTATTTCTTTAAAATAAATATATATATTCATACAGAAAAAAAGTGTTTTCATACTGCACACACTGCACAGTTGAAGTAAAGTGAAAACCAGAATTGTATTGTTGCAACAAAAAGACTAAACGTTCAAGAGTCAAGAGAAAAGGCCATTTTATGCTTAAAAAAAAGAGAATATTCTATTTGCTTTTATTAATAAGAACATCATTTTATTTTAATTCAAAGATCTCTGTGGGCCTGAAAGTGTGTTATTGTTGTATTTGTGCAATACCTAAAGGCTTTGCCTTTGCTACAGAATAATAAAGAAGAGCTCTTGTAGTAAATTCAGTAGGACATGGTCATTATTTGAAATCAACGTATATCGTGATATATCGTATCGTGGCCTCTTTATCATGATACATATCTATCGTGAGATTGCAGGCAATACCCACCCCTAATTAGAACTGAGACATCGCTAAAACCATGAAGACCAGACACTGGCCTATTGTACAGATGCTGGAAGCTATGCTTAATGACTTCATTTCTAAATTTGAAATAAGAACCACTGATCTAAACAACTTTAGGATGCATGCCCAAATAAGAAAACTACAGAAACAACGTCCAAAAACAGCAACCCGCAACTAATAAATATTTACAAGCAACTTTACAGAAAAAACAAGCCCAAAGTCGCCTATAATAAGCAGACTTGGCAACCCTGCTGGCTGTCCCTTTGAGGGTAACTATAGATATGGACACAATGCAAGCATACCACCAACTGTCATTTCTTCTTAAAACCATTGACAGGCAAAAAGTTCAAACACAAAAACTTTATTAATTGTAACTCCACCAATGTGGTCTATCATGCTTATGTGTTGCCGTGGCTAACGTCGCTGTCATGTGGAGACCTTGTATGTCCAAAACAATTCCTTTTTTTATTATTATTTAAAAAATAAGAACAATAATTAAGTAGTGAAAATAGCCTTTCTAGAAGCTCACAACGTGTCGCATCTCGTGTCAAGGACCCCCAAATTGATATGTATTTGGCAGCGGACCCCATCTGAAAATGTTTTGTGCCAGGGACCCCCTTTTAATTATTAAAAGTGTTCCAAACATTTGAAAGATTATTCAAGTAGTTTCAAAAATAGCAGATGTAGAATATAGAAGCTCACAGCGCGGCGCTATTTTTTGGGGATCCGCCAAATCTTTGTGTGATAGGATTTTGTTTTTTTACATTAACACTTGAACCCTAGAATTCCTTTTCTGAGGGGAACATTAGCCGAAAATAGCAGATCTACAAGATCTCAACTTGTAGATCGGCTATTTTTGGCAAAGTGGCTATGTGTAGAGGGAAAAAAAGAGCAGACTAAGTAAAATCTGTAATCTGATACACAATTTTATACAATATAGAGTAGGGGGTCCCGGCTTCATATCTTTCTCAGCTAGGGGGTCCTTGGCCTGAAAACGTTGAAGACCCCTGGGCTAAACACTATCTTAAAGCAAATCATGGTTCTCCATTAACCTTGCGCTTTGTAGACTGACATGATATGAAAAGACTTGACATGACTGTCATGATATGAGTCATGTTTCAGGGCTATATGTATCTGTAATGTGTCACTCACCTGAATAAACTGAAGACAGGCTACATGAATTTCCGTGCAGAAATATCAATTAATTCTTCACGTTTGTGGTTGGTAACAAATTATAGATTATGGATCATGAAGCTGATCGATGATCGATGAGCAGATACAGTTACATTATTGGAATAATAAACGCTGTGTAATGCCATTTCAATACCCAAAACAACTCCGTACCCAGCGATACACCCACATTGGTGTCCTGGAGAATTCGGTGACTCAATGGTTTTCTTTCTCTAAAATGATACAAAATATAAATAAATACAAATTTAAATTTAAAAGGATCGTGATCTATATTATTCAGTATTATCTGACTATGCCTACGAAATAGTACCATTGATATTGTGTAACACTCATAGATATGAATGTGCATATAGCCTATAATTCACTGTTTCCCAAATAGTGGGTCGGGACTCATATGTCGGTCGTGGACACATTTTTATGGGTCGCAATTAAATACCCCTTTATTTTTTGTTTTCTACACTTTGTTTTTAACTATTATTATTTCAAAAGATTTTTCAAACGTTTTTCAAAATAATAATAATAATCGGGAAATACTTTTAAGAACTAGTGTGGAAATAGCCGATTTACAAGCTCACAAGTTGTCACAATTAACGCGTCGATCTGAGCTTGTAGATCGGCTATTCTCACTAGATTGGGTCCAGGGGAGACATCATTCTTTTTTTGATCTCGAACTAAAACGTTTGGGAAACACTGGCCTAATCAATTGTAAAACATAAAATATAATTACATAATATAAATATAAATATAAATATAAATAGGCCTACTGCCTACAACATCCCACTCCAACCCAACCACAAACGGGCAACGGCGTAAGCTGCTTGGTGTCACAACATTCGATAGATCACCAGTTATTGTGTAACAACCGGACATAAACATCACGTGTGTGGTTTGCGCATAGGGCTTGCGTCACCAACGTCAAGACGAATCTTGTGAACTTCCTGTTTGTAACCGTTGCCCTTAGAAACAACACGACATGTTTTATTCATATATTCCTTCTTCTTCCTTCCTTCCTTCTTCTACAGCTACACATAATAATAATAAGAAGAAGAAGAAGAAGAAGAAGAATAACACTTATATTATTATTATTATTATTATTATTATATTTACATGTACTGTGTTGTTTTCTTTCAGTGTTATGCTGTATGGGACGAACACTGTCTCCCTCCACCAGCACTACACTCCCTGGATGTGTGTTGTTGATTAGACAGGCTGATGAGTAGTGAGGTCCTGACGTCACTTAGCTCTGTCCTTCTCAACCTGTTCATGCCGCGACCCCCCAAAATAATCATATTTGAACTGGGGACACCCCAAAATAATCACATTTGAACTGGGAACCCCCAAAATAATCACATTTGAATTAACCCGCCAAAATAATCATATTTGAACTATATGAACTGCAGTTCAAATATGATTATTTTGGGGGTTCCCATGGGGACCCCTCAAAATAATCATATTTGAACTGGGGACCCCCTGCCTACCCTGACAAACACATGGAGTTGCAGGAGTTGAGGCATTACATTGTATTATTATTTTAACAAAAGAAAATGACTTAAGTGTCATGAGACAACTTGTTGTGTTTCAGCACTATGATGACATAGAAATTTAATGAATTGAGTTAAATGGAATTTAGGCTGCACTAGCCCTCCTGCTTTAGTGCCTAGAGGGGCGGGTTTAACATCTCCGGCGAGAGAATGCGTGTGATCCCATTGCTTCACCGATCTGTCTGTCAGCCCCGCCCCGTCAACACAACATTACGAGCGACGCCCACTGCACTCTGGTTGGTTGGGGAAATGAAACACTTCCTACACCGACGCGCTGGTCCAGGCTTTTACTTTTGAGCAAAACTAAACAATAAAAGCCTGGGGATCGAAATGGAATTAAACTGGTAATTTTCTCTCTCTGTGTTTTTGTCAATTACCCTTTTCATGTATTTCTTTAAATATTGTTTTGGTATTATATGTTTTATATATTATAATACAGTATCTAACCTGCATTTACAACTAAAACTGTTTATAAAAAAACGTATTAGCTTACTACCACCACTACTACTACTATTACTACTACTACTACTACAAACTAATATTACTTTTAATTTTTTTACATGTCATTAGCCTCATAGCATAATTGCCTAAGTCATATTTTGGTCAAATTGTGATATCTGTCTTAGCTCTACTCTCCAAACACTGCTGATTCGCCCCTGCCATATAGCGTATGTCCTCAGCCTATCAGAAGGCTTGTTACATTCCAAAATCACTATCTGCCCAAGTAAAAAATATGACTTATGTTCACTTTAATCAACGTTTCGGCTCCATGGAGTAGTGGTGGGGGTGGAGGGATACAGTGCTGGTCCCAAACAGCATAACGCTGAAAGAAAACAACACAAACATGCGTTAGATAGTTTTCAGTACGTCGTTAGCCTCATAGCATAATTGCCTAACAGTAGGGGAGAGCGGGGCTGGTTATCACACGGGTTGGTTGTCACAGTGCTTATTACAGCCAAACTATAGGGCGCTGTTTCACCATGTTGATATCAGTCATGTTACATAACATCAGCATAATTTCTACCTGGGAATTTGTTTTCAGACATCAAAGACATTGATGTGAGATGAGATGTTCTATTTTTTAGGTGACCGAGTACCTTTTTCTTTTTGGTGTTGGTTTTGTAATAAAAGTTTGTAGGATATTAGACATTTAAAAACAAATCACTTGTTAGAAAGAGGAAGTCAATAGCTTCATGTTGATGCCATGTGTCATTGGCTAGCTACAGTCATGTGACAGCTAGGATTGACATTTTGTCACATGGTCAGCTGGCGTTGGTTGTCTCAAGTTTTCTGGGGCTAGTTGTCACATACTGATGTGACAACTAATTAAAAATAATAATGGTTTACAACTATAAAGGGCCTTCGGTATTGGGGATGGTGTTTCTAGTCATTTAAAAACGTATTGTGTGTCTCTCGCTTAAAAAACTAAAAAGTTATGAATGTATTTTTTTAAATCACATTTTTAAATTTTAAACATCGATTAACTATAGGGACAACCAACCCTGTGCACTGTGAAAAGCTACCCTGCTATGGGGTTGGTTGTCACAGTGTGTCAACTTGACTTTGATGGTTAATAACTTCCTGATAGAATAAGTTATACGGAAAAAGGTTATACCCATTTCAAGCCAAGACCTTAAGCTTCCTTCTAATGTAGGAGTGATTATCATCGGATGTGTTGTTGATGAGCAATTCAAGTCAGAGTAAAAAGTGTGACAACCATCCCGCTCTCTCCTAGTAGTCTCACGTAGCCAGACAGCTATTCAACAATCTCAGAATGCTATATCAAGTCTGGAACTACACCTCCCGAACGCCCAGAACGGAAGCTGTCATCTGTTCGTCATTTATTTGTTCACAAAAATGTATTTTATTTTTAAAATACCTTTACACTTTATTTTAGAATTTCCATTTCTGATAAACAGCAAGCCTATTATATGCTTTGGTTGTTTTGATTTATATTAGGACAAATTTGCACGGCTGTAAAGACCAGTGGTGTAAAGTAAGTACTGTATTTAAACACTTTTGGGGAATTTTTACTTTACTGGAGTATTTCCAGTTCCAGTACTTTTACTTCTACTCCATTAGGCAAATATTGTACTTTTACGCCACTACAATTATTTGAAAACTTTAGTCACTAGTCACTTTGTAGATTTTGATTATTATTACGAAACATGCATTAACCACTTCAGCCCTATATACATTTCTGCCATTTGAAAATAGCCGATCTACAAGCTCACAGAGCTTGTAGAGACTCTTCACCCAGACTAATAGAGTAGTGGCGTCCTGACGTCACTCAGACTAATAGAGTAGTGGCGTCCTGACGTCACTCAGACTATTAGAGTAGTGACGTCCTGATGTCACTCAGACTAATAGAGTAGTGGCGTCCTGACGTCACTCAGCTAGCAAAACGCCACTATTTTAATGATAATATAACATTCATATTAAAAAGTGATACCAGTAAATAAGAACTTTAAGTATATTGGTTAGCCAGTAATAATTTTCAGTTTGGTGTGTGTGAGGTATTGGTGGAACAGTATGATGTGTTGCAACAGTAATACTGTAATAAAGCAATTGTGGTCAAGTCTAGACCGCTAGAGAGAAGATCTGCTAATAATATAAGTAGAGGAATTATTCTTCTGGACGCCATGAAGACCCATCATCTTATTAAGAGTTTGAACACAATCCCCAGAATCCACTGATTGTCTTTGCTGAGAAAGTAAAGTCTCTATTGAAACAGCTATTAAAGGCTGTGTAAGTGATATTTGTTAAAGGGACATGAGCCCCAAAACCACCTTTTTATGTTGACCAAACAGAGCTTTCTCAAAGTGTGTTTTTGTGCTTAACTGCTAAAACATTGTATTTTTATGTAATTATTTTATTCACAATTGATCATCCTTGACAACATGTTCATTCCAGATGGGCTGATGAGAAAACAATATATATCTATCAATAACTGCATATTAAAGCCTGTATTAACCTTAATAAATACTTGTTCCCAGTTTAGACCAGGTAAATGCAAAAGGCATAGATAACTGTTATTAACTGCACAATAAGGATTTATTAACCTTAATAAGGCATTGTTCCCACTTAAGCAGGGCAAATGCAAAAGGCTTTGTTAACTTCTCTGCTGTCGGGCAGAAACCAGCTATGTCCAAAATATAAAACATTTCAGGAAATGAAGAATTAACACCATGTTTTTAAAACAACACAATACTGCCTCATCAAAGTCGGCATGGTGACTTTATACATTGTCAGATACTTGAATTTGTCCTTATATTATCATAACTTTACCCAAATACAGCTCAAGTGGAGTTAGGACCATTAAAGGTAGGGTAAGTGTCGTGATTTGCTTTGGTTAAAATTAGTGTTAAATAGCTCTATATTCTGATAGTACTCGTTGATACAGAGTGTTCAGTAACAGGAGTCTCCTTGTCTCTCCACCTCTTAAACAGAAAATGCATTTTCATTTCAGTTTCAGTTTCATTTCCAATTTTATCCAACCAGGACAGAGAACTCAATCAGGATATAGATTAAACAAGTGAAATGATCAGACACAATTGGAACTGGAACACTATACAAATTAAGCTTAAAATGGGTACTTTCTCCTGATTGGCTGAGATTTTGACACCTACCGGAAAATGTATTTTCTGTTTATTAAAGAGCTGGAGAGACAGGGAGACATCTGTTACTGAAAAAACACTCTATAGCAATGATTACTATCAGAATATAGTGTTTTAACCTTTTAACAAAATACTTTTTGTTTTAACCAAAAAATATAACTTACCCTACCTTTAAGTGGAGATTTAAAAAAATGTTCACTCGTTTGGAATGTTTGTTGTCTGGGCAACGTGCACGTATAGCCTGTGTGTTTACAAACGATTGGACTTAATTGTGATCATAATGAATTAAAACAAATTGTGACCTGTTGAAAGTTTAAAAAAATACTGAATTGCTGGCAGTGGGCAAACACAGCCAGAAATAAGTCTGGCAGTGAATGAGTTAACAGGAGGCAGAGATTGGGGTGGCAGAATGTAATTATGTTACGATTCTAACTTGGAGTGACATGAGGGACAAGATCAGGAATGACGGCATTAGAAAGTCAGCCCAGGTTAGAAGGTTTAGGGATAAAACAAAAGAAGCGACTTTGCGATGGTTTAGACGTGTGGAAGAGGGATGGGGAGTATGTTGGGAGAAAGATGCTGAAGATGGAGCTGCCAAGCAAGAGGAGAAAAGGAAGGCCAATTATGTAGTCCTGGACTAACAGCATAATTGTGTCATTGCTTACATGAGGGTGGACCTGTAACCTATCTTACATGCTTTTGTGCACACCCACACAATTGACTATATTCACACAGCGGCCATGTTGCTCTCAGGTCATATTTGCAGCATTATTTCATTTACTTAATAGCAAAATGGCCACCGTGTGAATATGCCGAATGGAGGTATATGGGATATATGGAAACCTTGTATGTCCAAAACTGTTCCCTTTTCATTGTTATTTTAAATAGGGCAGTGAAAGGAACAGCTCCTTCTTATCTCCGGGTTTTGGTCAATGCCCACACCCCTGCCCGACCACTCCGGTCTGCCGCCTCGGGGCGACTGACTCCCTCGCCACTCAACGGTCCTTCTGGTCGATCGACACGGTCACGACTTTTTTCTGTTCTGGCCCCACAGTGGTGGAATGAACTTCCCACTGATGTCAGGACAGCAGAGTCACTGCCCATCTTTCGCCGCAGGCTGAAAACCCACCTCTTCAGGAAACACTACCCTTCCTCTTTGCCTGGCCTACTTGTTGTTAACTAGTTGTAGGAACTATTGTTGTATTGTTGAATTGGATCTATTAGCTCGTGCTCATTTGATTTGGCTTTTTTATCTCATGTGTTTATGAAAGTAGATAGATTATATATTGCACTTTTACCTTAGCGCTAGGTATACTCTTGGTTGCTTGTTTTTACGGGAAATGCACTTACGACCTCTGGTGATTAGTAGTTTCGTTCCCTACCTATGTTGAATGCACTTATTGTAAGTCGCTTTGGATAAAAGCGTCTGCTAAATGACTGTAATGTAATGTAATGTAATGTAATGTAAAAAACATTTGGAAATTGTGAAAATAGCAGATTTACGAGCTCACAACGCCTCGCATCGTGAAAAGTTGTGTGCTTGTAGATCTGCTATTTTCACTATTTCTGTGTGACTCTGTATGATGAAGTAGGGCTTTAATTTACGCAAAAACAAAAAAAAGAATACATCTGAAACTTGGAGACACAAGGTTTCTGCCTGACAGTGCCGATATATCAAATATCATAATCATAATCATCGTAATCATTGTAATCAGAAGAATCAGAATACATCATGCGAGTAATCCACTTCACATATCTGAGGACATTGGCGTAGAGACCAGGCCTGTTCTCCAGAGCACATCCATGTGCCCAGCTCACAGTGCCGGCGATGTAGTGAACTCCTTTCTCTTGGCACATCAGGGGACCGCCTGAATCACCCTGTAAGGACAACGAACCAGTATGGATTGATGTGTGTCAGTGTGTGATATAGAGGAGCATTACAAAGGACTCACTGAATGGCTTCATCTTGGCCTATACGATGCTAATCTCTCAAGAACAGATTCAGAGCTACGCTACTGAATCTATCGAGAGCCCCGTTCAGAACGTGTGTGCGTTAGCCTACAAGTGGGCGTGCCTTCAGATCAGGAAGCAGTCCGCGCTTTACCCAATCAAATGTGGCCGGGATTTGCTGTCTGTGCGCTCTCTTCCCACTGAAAACAAACCGAAACTCATTTAACAATAGCGTCCTTGGAGCAGACAAAACCATGGAAAGATATTCACATTTTAAGTTGCTCTTTCATCATAGAAACAAGTGGGCTTATAACCAAAACGATCCATGTTCTCTGGGAGAAGTGGTGTTAGTGTTCCGTGGAGAAATATTGTTAGTGGGAATGAAAACACCGGAAGTGGAGCGCTGAGGGCAGACCAAAACCCCTGTTTCCTTGCGCACGGGTGCTCTATTCAGCTCGTCCCAGAGCCAAGTGAAAAGTAAAAAACAGCAGAGGGCGCTGTTTTTCCTTTTTATTTGGCGATGGGTTCCCAGATTGATGCATATACAGTATTGTACACTAGTGGTTCTCCACCACTGCCATCAAATGGACCCTTATGTGTCTGTAACTCTGAGTAACTCTTGGTTCCATTTGTATGCTCTCAGAGTTAAATGAACACAGATGACACAGAGATCAAAATCGTATACAATGGGGGTCCATGGCCTAATGCATATTAAACTGGGGATCCTTTAAATTAAAATGGTTTAGAATCACTGCTGTAGCCGTAAAAAAAACAAAAACAACGTATCTTTTCAATTGGGGGCCTGCAGCACAGTCAAAAGTTAGAAAAAGTGCTCCTCGGAGCACAGGTCTCCGCCAGGTCAGGTACGTTATTGTGGCCTCCTGGTGGCACTATAATAGGCCAATGTGAAAAGGGTGCCATTTATTCTTAGGTCGTTCACGGCAATTGGACACTGCATTCATGATTTGAGGCATTTTGTTACAAAAATGTGTTTTGCTGAATTAGACCTGCTGGTGGCGCTATAACAGGGCAATGTGAAAAAGGGTGGCATTTCTTCCTTGGCCTAGTGGGAATGTGTTTGTGAAATTTCACGGAAATCGCAAGCTGTGTTCATGATTTGAGGCATTTTGTTCAAAACGGACCAATCCCGCAAATTTTGGAAGCAAACCTTAGCCAATGAGGATGGAACATGGGAAATCGGACAGATCCGTGTTGATCACATGACTATAGAGATACTGTGTACCGATTTGCATGACGTTTGGATAAAATCTGTAGGAGTAATGTAAAAATATGGGTTTTGCACAAATCGGCCTCCAGGTGGCGCTATAACAGGCCTATGTGAAAAATTTGAGGCAGAGGTTCTGAATTGGCATCCAGGGAGTGTGTGTGCACAGTTTCGCAGCGACCGGGCCAACGGTGCCCGAGATTAGCTGGTAACACACGGACAGGACACCACACACACACACACACACACACACACACACACACACACGGACGGAGGGACGGACGGAGGATAAAACATACTCTCTCGCCATGCCTTTCGGCCTGGCGGAGACAATAAAGTATAATTTATTTCAGCTTTGCCAGGTCTGTCTGAACGGGAAACTGTTTTACAGTCACTGTGGCTCTGCTCTGCATGCTCTTTCCCATCATCATACTAATGTGTGATTATAAACTAGAAAAAGTGCTCCTCGGAGCACAGGTCTCCGCCAGGTCAGGTAGGTTATTGTGGCCTCCTGGTGGCGCTATAATAGGCCAATGTGAAAAGGGTGGCATTTCTTCTTAGGCCTTTCAATGGGACACTGCATTCATGATTTGAGGCATTTTGTTCCAAAAATGTGTTTTGCTAAATTAGACCTGCTGGTGGCGCTATAAAGGCCAATGTGAATGTGAAAAGGGGGGCGTTTCTTCCTCGGCCTAGTGGGAATCTGCAAGCAAACTTTCACGGAAATTGCACACTGCATTCATGTTTTGAGGCATTTTGTTTAAAACTGACCAATCCTGCAAACTTTGGAAGCCACTGTAAGCCAAATAGGATGGAATATGAAATATCCGACAGATCCATCAGAATCACATGACTATGGAGATGCAGTGTACCAATTTGCGTGTTTTTTGGACAGAATCTGAAGGAATAATCTCCAAAAATGTATTTTACATAAGTCGGCCTCCTGGTGGCGCTGTAAAAAGCAGATGTGAAAAATGCAGTCCAATGTTTTTCCTTGGCCTCTAGGGAGTGTGCGTGCAAAGTTTCACGCAGATCGGTGCAGTTATAGTTAAAAATGCAAATCGGCCAGTTATAGCGCCACCATGAGGCTGATTTGAAAATGTTCAAGTGGCATTTCTTCCTCGGCCTAGTGGGAATGTGCGTGTGCAATTTTATGGAAATGGCAAGCTGCGTTCATGATTATAGGCAGTTTGTTCAAAACGGACCAATCCTGCAAACTTTGGAAGCCAACCTTAGCCAATGAGGATGCAATATGGGAAATCGGACAGATCCGGGTTGATCACATGACTATAGAGATACTGTGTATCCGTTCTCTGCACTGGCTCCCCGTAGCGGCTCGCATTCAGTTTAAAACCCTGGTGCTAGCCTATAGGGCAGTGAAAGGAACAGCTCCTTCTTACCTCCGGGTTTTGGTCAATGCCCACACCCCTGCCCGACCACTCCGGTCTGCCACCTCGGGGCGACTGACTCCCTCCCCACTCAACGGTCCTTCTGGTCGATCGACACGGTCACGACTTTTTTCTGTTCTGGCCCCACAGTGGTGGAATGAACTTCCCACTGATGTCAGGACAGCAGAGTGACTGCCCATCTTTCGCCGCAGGCTGAAAACCCACCTCTTCAGGAAACACTACCCTTCCTCTTTGCCTGGCCTACTTGTTGTTAACTAGTTGTAGGAACTATTGTTGTATTGTTGTATTGGATCTACAGATGTGCCACTTCAAAACTTCACACGTTACTGTTCTTTCCCTGAAAGTGGCCTGAAAATGCATTTTTTTCCTCCCTTTTCTGCCCTTAAAATGCACTGTTTTGCCCCTGAAAAGAAGTTGTCACTACACACCCCCGTTTTTCCCTTCAACAGACATCCATATACATGAGAACAAAAGAATGTGTGTTGAATAAGGTGTCAGACTCATTATGAGGCGAAAGGTGATTTGACCAGTTGCTCAGATTAATTAGCATCATAAAAGCAGTGATCATCAAAATAATTCAGCATTTTAAATGCCCTTCTTTTTCCCTCTTATTGCCCTGGGAATCCCCTGAAAATGTACTGTCTTGGCGATGGCAGGACATGTGAAGTTTTGAAGTGGCACATCTGTATTAGCTCGTGCTCATTTGATTTGGCTATTTTATCTCATGTGTTTATGAAAGTAGATAGCTGATATATTGCACTTTTACCTTAGCGCTAGGTATACTCTTGGTTGCTTGTTTTTACAGGAAATGCACTTAAGACCTCTGGTGATTAGTAGTTTCGTTCCCTACCTATGTTGAATGCACTTATTGTAAGTCGCTTTGGATAAAAGCGTCTGCTAAATGACTGTAATGTAATGTAATGTAATGTGTACCGATTTGCATGACGTTTGGTTAAAAGCTGTAGGTGTAATGGGAAAAAATGGGTTTTGCACAAATCGGCCTCCTGGTGGCGCTATAACAGGCCCATGTGAAAAATGTGGGGCAGAGGTTCTGAATTGGCATCCAGGGAGTGGGTGTGCACAGTTTCGCAGCGACCGGGCCAACGGTGCCGGAGATTAGCTGGTAACACACAGACAGGACACACACACACACACACACACACACGGACGGACGGACGGACGGAGGGTAAAACATACTCTCTCGCCATGCCTTTCGGCCTGGCGGAGACAACTACAATGTATTTCCTTTTATACTTTTCAGTATTGTTGAGCGGGTCGTACGTCGAAAATAGCCGATCTACAAGCTCACAACACGTTGCGTCTGTGACTGTGAGCTTGTAGATGGGCTATTTTTGGTGCGCGACATTTGGCTTCACCGGTGCACAGGAATCCTCTGGACACCTACACAGCGCCTAGCCATAACACATTGAATAAAGCGTTCTTCTATTGATTCATTTAATTCAAGAGTAGCCTACTTTGGGCTAATCTTTAGGTAATAGCCTTATTGATAAATCTGATTGCAATGGAACATTTGACTAGGTCATCCATTGCAAAGTGCAAGCGGTGATGGTAGTGAAAGGATCGTGCGTCCTTAGAATTTATTTTCTCAGAAATGTGCTAGTTTATAATGTCGGAAATGTTCTAGTTCATAGTTCATAATCTCAGAAATTTCCGACTTTTATAAACACTTTTTTTTTTTTACTTTATAGATTTGCAAGATTAAACTCTCTAAATTTAATCTCGCAAATCTGTGAGTTTATAAAGTCCGAAATTTTCGAGTTTAAACTCAGAATATCCTCCATTTTCTTTTCACCTAGGTGGCCCTAATACTTTGTTGTACATTTTAGTCAGATATAACAAAAATATTAAAAAAAGAACAAATCCATTATCAAGAAATGTCTTCACCTATGTGTGTCTAAGTATCTCATGAACCCAAAAAACTAAAAAAGCAAAAAACTAAAAAAGCAATTTTTGTCTGAAGATAAACAAGTATTTAAAAAAGTCAAACATTTTTAAAAATTCAAAATGCATAAAACACTATCAAGAATCCCACATATAGCTAATCTGCAAGCTCACAATGCATTCCGATGCAACATGTGAGCATATAGACAGGCTATCTTCACTATTAAATAAGGCTTATTTATTTTTGTACGTTCGGGTCCCGGTGAGACACCACATTTCTCGAGACAAAAGGTTTTGGAGCCACTGCCCTTGGGGAACCTGTGACAGAGGGTTGTCCCCACTCTCCCCTGTATAGATGTATTGTTAAGCTCCAGACTGCAGGGACTGAGCTGGGCCATCAGGTATATGGGTAGGATGACTCCACAGTGGGGAGACATGGAGAGGTTGTGGAGATCAGTGCATAACTGTCAGACCCTACACTGTAGGGTCTACAGTGTCTACCGGGTCCCTAGAAGGGCTGGTGGAGGAGTGTGGTGGGGATAGTGTTCACCTTTGCTTGTTGCAAATGTATTTTATTCAAGAGCTTTTTAACAGTAAGAGGGCAAAGCTGAACAGCCCATGATGCCCTGGGCTCCAGTCTCCCCATAGGATCCTAGTCTACTCTAACCAACCTCCAGGCCCATAAGGGGCCATGACCCTGCTGCTATCTAGACAAGCATAGCTTTCTGCATACACTTAATGCTCAGACTTGTGAGTTTTTTGTTCTGGAGCCCAGGCCATAATGATAAGTCACTAGTGATTACCCTGAAAAATAACGCATAGCCATGCACCGCTAGCCTGGTAAACCCTCCCTCCGGAAATCTCATTTGTAATCAATGGAAATGAGATTTTCCAGAGGGAGGGGCTTTACCAGACTAATGCACCGCAGGGAGGTCTTAGAACCATCACCGGGGACCGACTCGCCCCCCTCTCTCTCTAACCGTCAATGAGCACTCCTCCTGGGCTCCCAACAAGTCACCCAATCTATAGCCTTTGGCGGGACATATCTATGCCTGTTGGAGGTTTTTCACTTCAGACAGAAGCCATGGGAGAGGGAAGAAATTAGGGATGTCCGATATTGCCTTTTTTTTTTACGATATCCGATTTTACAATATTGTCCAACTCTTAGTTTCCAATTCCGATATCAACCGATATGCGCAGGCTTTTTTTTTCATCAAAACTAATGTCAGGTAACAATATCACATTATCTCCTGTCGTGGAACTAACACATTATGCCTAATTTTAGTTTAGCATGCGTGTTAATTCCACGACAGAAAGCCGGCCCACTAAACTCTTATCCACTAGACCAGGGGTCTTCAAAAGGGGGTCCTCAGAGTTACTCCAGGGGGTACGCCAAACCTTTGTGATAGGATTTCTTTTTACATTAACTACGGTACTTGAACCCTAGCATCTCTATTCTGATGAACATTAGCCGAAAATAGCAGATCTATATGTGAGCTTGTACATCGGCTATTTTCGGCGGTTTGGTTTGGTGTAGAGGGGAAAAGAAGCAAATCAAGTACCAAGTATTGAATGTTTAAGTGGTTAAATGTCTGAAATGAACAAAATATATTAATTTACACAGCACTGATGATAGTCAATGAATCTATCACCACCTCTGGCTATAGGCACCCATGTAGACACTTACAGTAGGTTCTGTTTTCACCCCCGTTAAAATAACATGAGAATAATTCCCTATAGGTTATAGTGGATTGATAACACAATGTGGTATATTAGGCCTACAGGTCGATCAAGTTGATTATTATTATCGCCAGTCCGTCCATCCAACCAACCACCTGCCCGCGGGCGCCCGAGCACACACACACACACACACACACACACACACACACACACACACACACACACACACACACACACACACACACACACACACACACACACACTTAATATATTTATTTATGTTCACATTTTACAAAACACAAATAGTGGTAGATGCACATACAAGCTCAGAATCTCATTGACATGTCTGATCTGTCTATGGATATAGGAAGCAGCGTCTCCTCCATATGTGGCGGCTGCCTATTATCACAGATATCGAGCAGAATTTTGCTAGTGCTTTAGCTTTTGGCTTTGGAATTCCTGCCATCTGCAAACCCCTTACACAACTTGTCTGTGGACGTTGCCAAGGCTTCCAAATATAAACACAAGTAGTTTGCACCTGTACCCAAGTTGTTCACTCATCTCATTTCTGAGAGGTTGGTATTTTAAAACCTTGGCAAGGAATGTCTCCTCCAGACTATAGTCAAACGTACAGCCTACTTCTAAGATGGTGACTTCTCTGCTTTCTTCGTCAACAACAACAACATCTGGTGTATTAGCTGTCACATTTGAAAAGATCTCAGTTTCGTTATTGCATATTGCACACACACACACACACACACACACACACACACACACACACACACACACACACACACACACACACACACACACACACACACACACTCACTTTGCAGGCGTCAGCTTCTCCTGCCATGTATCCTGCACAGATCATGGTGTCGTCCAGTCTGTCTCCATAGACATGTGGAGCCATGCAGCGATTCATAGAGATCAAGGGAACTACAGCTTTTGACAGCTTGTCTGGACGGTGCCCTGAGGGCCAAGAACACAGAGAGTCAAAATGAGACAAAAGAGAGAAAACAATTATGTCTTGTGTTGTTTTACTTCACACATTGCAAGATATTCCTGAAACATACATGTACACCTAATGTTGCCATAGGTCATTGGTTCTCAAAGTGGGGTCCGGGGACCCCCAGGGGTCCTTGGGGGGGTTCCAGGGGGTCCCCAGCAAAATGTGTTAATATAACATCTCAATAATTTTAAGCTTTTATACTTTGGCTATTCAAAAATAGCAGATATACAAGCTCAAAGCGCTGCACCGAGCGCCGTGCTATGAGCTTGTAGATCTGCTATTTTTGAAAAATCTTGAACATTTGTGCAAATCTTTGAAGATATATATATTTTTAAGCGAACATTTGTAACTCAAATCTTTGCTTCTGGGGGTCCCTGGAAGAAAATATTTGAGATGGGGGTCCGCGGCCAAATACGTATCATTTTGACAACGATTGAGAACCACTGCCATAGGTAAAGGAATATATAGCATAAACTGTAGAATAGATAGGAATAGATGAGTCGTGTGAGGAGCGGGACGCATGCGATAATCCGACAGACCTTTTCTCCGACTATGTGGCATCCGCGTGCGGTTAGGGTTAGGGTGCGGGTTTGGTTCGGGTTTAGTATTGAAACGTCGGAGCGCTGCGCTGTCGGAGGAATGCGCTGTCGGACTAACGTACTGCACCCGTGAGGAGCAAATAGTTTCCACTCGGAAATGCTACACAGAGAAAATGTTAAAGATGTCATGAAATGGAAAAAGAAATCTCACTTTTAGAGCATATTTGTGGTCATAATGGAGATACAATTAACTAATGTTAAAGATATGGTGAATTTTGTAAACATTTTTTTCCTGTCCTTGTTTTGCCTGGAGAGGGTGGGTTGACCATGGGCGGTGTGTGCATGTAGCACGAACACCTACAACTAATAAGCAAACTATATTATAGAAGGAAATAGACTTCATCTACAAATGAAGCAAGTGCCTTAATACTTCATATTTTATCTAGTGCACTGATATACCCCCAACCCCCCCCCCCCCCCCCCCCCCCCCCCCTCTCTCTCTCTCTCTCTCTCTCTCTTTTCCAAGTTCTGACACAAATCTGCGTTGTGTCCAGTAATTCCGTTTGACTTTGCAGGCAATATTAGTGACTCCCTACTGACTTATGCCTTATTACTGACTCCCTGGTGCCTTATGCTCCCTTGTTATCAGTTGCTAAGCAGTTGCAGGTGTTCGTGCAACAGACAGACAGACAAACAAACAAACAAACACACACACACACACACACACACACACACACACACACACACACACACACACACACACACACACACACACACACACACACACACACACACACACACACACACACACACACAAAGCTGGGTATAGAAGTGTGGGGAACCACTTAAAAACTGTAAAAAGCAGCAGTGTCAATGTTCTCTAAACTGTCTGCAGTATGAGCTGGATTCAGATTAGTGGTAATATGTAGTTGGATACATACGAGTTTCAGTGCTGCCCCATCCAGAGACCACACACTCCGTGCCGTCGGGGAAGAGCTGGTTTGGCAGACAAGCACTCCTAACAAAGTTGGTTTCCTTGGCACAGAATGGGCTGTCAGTGACTTTCAGCTGGAGTAATGCTGAGACACAGTGAACACAGTGTCAGTACAGTACGTTAGTATATCATTGGTATGTATGCTTGATTAATATATCTCTGCTGCCCGCAGGAACCAACTCCAAAATGTTCATTTTTCAGGAAATGAAAAAAACAAAACAAAAATGAGGTTAGGAGGTTTTGTTCATCATTCATTCTTACCGCCCTATTACATCAGCATGGAACACATCTAAGTCGGGAGCATTCCAGCAATAACTTTAAAAAAAAAAACAGGTACCAGTGTGTGTTTATCCCGCCTCGATCTGTCAGAGAGGATAAACCTGAGTTGATCAAAGGTAACACGTGAACCATGACCCTAACCAGAAGAGCTGGCCTTGCACTGTAAACCAGTGTATAATGCTATATATTCATGCTTGCTGTATTTCTCACTGTTTATATGTTTCTGCCAGTAGTCTTCGGTGCTTACACCTCTAAAAACTGGTGCTGGACTTTGTATTGTGCCCCCAAGAGGGCAGTTTTTCAATGTCATTAAAAAAGGAGACATAGACCATCCCCTCAAATCTGCTCTGTCTGGTCTGAACCACATTCCACAATGGTTTATCTCACTGCCTAAGTCACATTGTTAACGTTCTTCATAGTTCTGTCAATATATTCAGTAAATGGTAAATGGCTTGAATGCTGTAGCCTCACCAACGTCATTATGAAGAGCGTAGTACGATTCCCTGTAACCGTCATGAACGATGGCTCTCTCCACGGGGATGACCTGGTCTGACTCTTCATGTCTTGTAATGTCCACTGCCCCCAAGACCACCTGCATTTCCTTGGAACTGTTACTAGAGAAACAACCAGTCAGTCAATTATCCAGAGAGAATCATCTCTGTGCATAACTGTAGGCCCAGTTTTCAGAAGGTGGCAGCAGTGTTAATTTCGTCGACCGTTGACGGTCGACTCCTTTTTTTATTTTTCACTGACAAATCAAAATAAAAACTAAATCAAATCTAAGCCATGAAGCCATGATGACGAGACAAAAATGTTAGGGAGGGATTAGTGGAGAAGAGATCCAGAAGAACTAAGTCGCGCAATTTTATGTTTGGTTGCACGTGGGTGTCATGCTTCGAAAATAGCCAATCGATAAGCTCACATATGTATACGGACTACTTGTGACGCCATCACTGCCCGCTAAAAATACTTTTTAACTACGCCAAAAAAACAAAATTAACTGTAGATTTAGTAGACCAAAATCTTATGATATTTAGTCTACTAAAACTAGACTCAAACTAAAACATTTCAGATGACTAAAATATGACCAAAACTAAATGGAATGTTATTCAAAAGTCGTATAAAATTTGCTGTCAAAATTAACACTGGGTGGCAGACCCGTTTCCTGTTAATTTCCCCATAGCTTGCTAGTTTGATTCTCTCAGCAGCAGATTTGAACCGGAAACACATCACACCTTGAAAATTTGCTACCCGTTCAAAACTGCTGCCGACCCAATCAAACAAAGCTATGGGATGCTGACCTGGAACAGGAAACGGGCATGCCACCGGCATTGAAAATGTCTGTTTTTTTTAAAAGGTTCGTTAAATGTCATGATTTGTGTAGAATTACAATTAATAGAGAGGCAGGACTTCTGTCTTTGCTTGCATATTACCATACACATAGTGGTTCAGTGCAGCTTACATGCAGTGGGCGGCAGTGAGAACCCAACACGAGTCAATGAGGACTCCTCCACAGCTGTGTTTGAACGGCTCAGATGAGCCAGTGGTTCTGGTCTGCAAGGACGCCTGCCATGGATGATCCCCAGTACTAGAATGCGTTCCTCCAAAGACCCTTTTTGCAAAGCCAAGCTGCCCGCACTGGGGGAACCGGGCTGGGAGAGATGGAGAGACACAGCATGAGAGAGAGCCAGGGAGAGCAGGCTACAGTATATTATGTGTGAGTGTGCGTGTGCATTGTGCGTGTGTGTTTACGCAACCCGCTTCACACTCCCAAGGCGTCACATTTTGCAGCTCTGTCATTGGCCTACAAAACGTCAAGATTTCACATGACGGGTCGCCGGCGCGACTTGACGTCGCATGATGACGAAAGTATGCACCTTAACCTTACAAAAAATATGCCTCAAGTTAACCCTAGCCTCAACCTCACAAAACTATACCCACCCCCGAAAATAAATAAATAAATAAACAAACAAACAAACAAACAAACAAACAAACAAACAGCACAGAGCAGTGGGATTTGTGTGTGTGTGTGTGTGTGTGTGTGTGTGTGTGTGTGTGTGTGTGTGTGTGTGTGTGTGTGTGTGTGTGTGTGTGTGTGTGTGTGTGTGTGTGTGTGTGTGTGTGTGTGTATTTTAGAGTGTTCATGTGTGCATGTATAAAATGACATGACAGCTACTAAAGGTTTTTTGGGCCAGATAGCCTACTAGTGTATCAAAAGACATTGCTACTGCCCAGATGTTTTCCATGATGACCACAATTATGTGTGTTTCTAAACTTCTTCTAAACAGTTTTTCTGAGCGGGGCTAAACACCTCGCCTGAATACACGCTCAGGTGAGTTTCAGCCACTTCAGTCACTTATGGCACAAAACTGGATGTAGTTAGGAATTCTGCATGCCTTCATGTCTCTAATGTTGTGAATTTGAGACCTGGGCAATGTGGAACTAATATCTTATCATGGTTTGCCACAATTATCTCTTTCTCTCTCTGTATGTTAGTACATACAATGCAAGATATATACTCATAGAGACAGGCAGAAAAAAACAATAGGAAAATGTCTAAAATGTTTTGGAATGCTGTTTACCTTATAGGTTTGTAAGATGGTTAACTTGTTTGTTTCAATGCAACCAGTATATTGGTCTTGATGAGTGGACACTTGTCTGTCCCTGAGGCCTGAGGCAGGGATTCTGCTACCTCTGATGCTCAGTAACAGAACAGTAAACTGTAAGCTTGGGAACATCGACATCTAGCTAAACTCATGGTCAGTTGCAAACAGTACAGTGAGTCACAGAGAGATGAGGGTTTGTTATTTGTTCTCGCTAGAAATCCCCAAATAGTAATCAATTAAATCATTGTCATGAACTTAAGTGGTCAAAGGTACCTGACTCTGAAGCAACATCACATCTTGGGACCTCGCAGTACTCCCAGCGTTTCTGTGAGTCAGTGGTGTAGCACCATGGCATCCTCTCATTGTCTGGATTACGGCAATAGTTGCTGTCCAGGCCACTGACAAAAATATGAAGTTAGGTAAAGTAGGCAGTTGTACGTAGATAGATAGTAGCAGAGCAGGGGGGTAAGCCGATACTGACAAACATTTGGCTTGCACTGCTGCATCGTGGCACTGCTCTTTCTGTAGCGCCGCCACAAGTAGTCCGTATACATATGTGTGCAAAAAGCTTTGAATAGTGTAGACTTCACAGAAGCTGAACACATACTGTACTTAGGAACTATCATGTTAGCTTGTGCATATCACATTCTATGTTGCCTGTATTTGTCCCTATCATCAGATAGGTCATTCGTTAAATAATGTCCTAAGTACTTGACCTCATCAAAGTCCTTAAGGGCAGTACCAGACAGAAAAATGCAATAGATAGATAGATAGATAGATAGATAGATAGATAGATAGATAGATAGATAGATTTGGCTGGGTGTTCTTACCTCTGTGGGAAGTTGTCAGGCGTGCGCTCGTGGCTGTGAGGTGTCTGGGCCGACCAGCGCTGGCAGGTTTTGCCAGAGATCGTCCTGGCAACCGTCCCCCGATAGTTTATGCCCTTGCAAGTGAAGCAGGTCAGCTCTGGAACGATGGTAGGCTCTGATGCTGAGGACGATGGACGAAGTAGATGGTTGGAGAGAGGAAAGACAAGGATCAATGTTTTGGTAAACAGAAGGTCCCCAGTTCGCTCTCTGGCCCTGGTCTATGTTTTTTTTAAACAAAAATGTAAAAAAAGGAAAGAAATAAAGAATTAGTTTGAATGAAGAAATGCCATTTAGCTAGAATGGCACCAAAACTGACACAATTGTGTAAATTCACTCATACATAAACTAATAGAATAGAATCACTTGGTTGAGGTGCTGGGTTGGAAAATATCATGAAGAAAAAGAATAAACCGGCACATTCATCTGCTCTCATGTACAGTAATTTAATGATAACGTTTCGAGCCAAGGCTCTTCATTGGGTCAAACTGGATATGTGTGTACCCCACCGACATATATAGACACCCACAGGTCATGTTATTCATTAGTGGCTGGAACAACACAATAGGGTAATGTGGTAAAAAATAAAACATGACAATCAATCAAATAAATGCAGTGTTCAACATTTACATAACACAACAGTGGAAAAAACACAAATGGAGCATGATTAATAAAATCTATAGAAATATATTTAGACTAGGAAAAGTGCTCCTTGGAGCACAGGTCTCCGCCAGGTCAGGTAGGTTAGTGTGGGCCAGCAATGTTCGGAATTCGCCAATCAGGCTGGAATGTGAAAAATCAGGCCGATCGGACGGATCCGTCTTGATCACTTAACTAAAGAGATAATTTGTACTGATTTGTGGGATGTTTGGACAACATTTGTAGGAGTAATAAAAAAAATGGTTTCGCAAAAAATGGCCTCCTGGTGGCGCTATTATAATAGGGCAATGTTGAAAGGGTGGCATTTGTGGCCTCAACGTAGTGCGAATGTGCGTGCAAAGTTTCACTGCAATCGGACGTTGCGTTCATGATTTGCAACATTTTGTTCAAAACGGGCCACTCCTGCAAATTTTAGATGTCAATCTTAGCCAATCAGGATGGAATATGAAACAGATCCGTCTTGATCACATGACTATAGAGATCATGTCTACCGATTTGCGTGAAATTTGGATCAAATCTGAAGGAGTAAGATCAAAAAATTGTTTGATATAAGTCGGCCTCCTGGTGGCGCTATAAAAGGCAGATGTGAAAAATGCAGGGCAATTTTTTTCCTTGGCGTGCACATACAAAGTTTTACACAGATCAGTCAGTTATAGGTCAAAACACGAATCAGCCTCTTATAGCGCCACCATGAGGCTGATTTGAAGATTTTCAAGTGGCATTTCTTCCTGGGCCTAGTGGAAATGTGCGTGAAACATTTCACGTAAATCGCATGCTGTGTTCATGATTTGAGGCATTTTGTTCAAAACACCATACCATACTGATTGGACAACATTTTATTTTATTCATTAAACAAAAGTTACATAGTGAGGCTTTAATCTTGGCCAACGAGAGTTATAAATGGTTACATAGAAAATGGTTGATTTGAAAGTCCTCGTTCATTCATTATGAGACATATAGTGTCTAGGGTGTAAATCCAAAGAGATTCCCGCAGTAGCATTTATAGACATGCCGAGAGTTGTCTACAAACGTCCTCCCAATATAGGACAAACAGTAGTCAAATGCTTCTGAAGCATTTGACTACTCTCCCTAAAACGCCAGAATCCTCTTTCTTGACTCAAATCCCAGATGGAAATTACAGATGCGGTCATTGTGCACAGTGCAATTTCACCACAAAGAGCCACACTTTCACACACGCGCTCACAGGGAAATATTTCAAAATTAAGGGCACTATAACATGCATAATCTGTGGCATCGATCTGTGGCACCACAAAATGGCCACCACTGCTATGCCCTATTAGACCCTTTATAAAGCCACTGTTTTACCTTAGCAACCACCTGATTTATCACACCTGTTTCACCCAACAAACCAACTTTTAACTCTAACACTACTTAAAATTATCAACACTCTTAACACTACTAACAGTACAGTGAGACGTCACAGAGAGATGAGGTTTTGTTATTCGTCCTCAGCAGAAATCCCCTAAAACAAAAGTAATCATTAAAATCATCGTCATGAACTTAAGTTGTCAAAGCTACCTGGCTCGGGAACACCATCACATCTGGGGATATCACAGTACTCCCAGCGTGTCTGTGAGTCAGTGGTGTAGCACCATGGCATCCTCTCATTGTCTGGATTACGGCAGTAGTTGTTGTCCAGGCCACTGATAAAATCAGGTAGGTAGGTCCAGTAGGTAGGTAACAAGAAGACAGACAGATGCACAGACGCACAGACGGCTAGATAGTTGTTTAGATAGATGTATGGATACTATAGATAGGTAGATGTTTGGCGGGATGTTCTTACTTGCATGGGTAGTCGTTGGGCTTGCGGTTGTGGTTGTGAGGTGTCTGGGCCGACCAGCTCTGGCAGATTTTGCCAGAGATCGTCCTGGCAACCGTTCCCCGATAGTTTGTGCCATCGGCACTGTAACAGATCATCCCTGGGACGATGGTAGGTGGCTCTGATAATGAGGACAGGAAGAAGTAGTAGATGGATGGAGAGCGGACTCTGTCTTTTCCCGGTGTTTCGCACAGGTCGACGTGGTTTTGAGGTTAGGTTCAGGCATAGTTTCTGTGAGGTTATGGTTAGGATTAAGTTTAGGACTAGGCATCGTTTTTGTGAAGTTAAAGGTTAGGGTTTAGGCACCAACTGGGCAACACACCAAAGGAAGAAGGAGTCCCGAATGGAGAGAGGAAAGACAAGGATCAGTGTTCTGGTTGAGAGGCCGTCTCGGAAACAGAAGGTTAGGGTTAGGGTCGGCCGATGTATGTGTATGAAGTGGTTGGTGTAACTTAGTTCCGCCCACTTTTCTGATTGGTCGATACTTGACAGTTCCTAACTTTTGACATAACTTTCGTATTGTTTGATGTATTGACGTGCAGGTTACCTCATCAGACTCAGTTGAGAGTCCTTGTCCTTCATTGGTGTAACTTAAGTCCACCCCCTTTTTTAATTGGTTGATATTTTACAATATATACTATCTTACTACTATCTTTTGACATTTTGAGCTGCTTGTTGTACAGACTTGTGGGTTGCGTCACTGGACTTGTGGGTAATATCATTGGACTTGGTTGAGAGTCCTTGTCCTTAATTGGTTTAACTTTGCCATACTGTCTTTCCTAAGTCATTGCGATTTGATGGTTCCAATCCTTTGAAATAACTTTTGAAACTCAGCCATGCCCTCTTCCTAACTTTGGGTCCTAACATTTTGAACAGCTTGTCATACAGACTTGTGGGTAATATCATTGGACTTGGTTGAGAGTCCTTGTCCTTCATTGGTGTATGTTAGCCCTGTCCCCTTTCCTGATTGGTTGACTTTTGATAGGTCATACATTTTTAACCATTTGTCATATAGGCCTGGGGATTACCTCATTGGACTCAATAGAGTCCTTGTTTTTAACTGATGTTGTCCTAGCAACCATACACAAACTAGCAACTATGTGTTTTGACCAATCAACAACCTCGCAACCGCCTGTTAGATAATACCACCCACCTAACAACACTGATTCTGATTTAATGAAATGATTCAGATTAAAATAAACTAGTTTTAGTTTTCACAGTAATTGTACACAGCTAAACATCATTGTCATGAACTTAAGTGGTCAAAGCTACCTGGTTGGGGAGCATCGCCACATCTGGGGACCTGGCAGTGCTCCCAGCGTGTCTCTGGGTCAGTGGTGTAGCACCATGGCCTCATCTCATTGTCTGGATTACGGCAGTAGTTGATGTCCAGGCCTCTGACAAAAATATGTAGGTAGGTACAGTAGGTAGTTAGTACTGTACATGTATACTGATAGATGGATGGATGGATGGATAGATGCTGTAGATAGGTAAATATTTGGCTGGGTGTTCTTACTAGAGTCCTGCAACGGGCGGGGTACCCGCGGATACCCGACAGGTACCCGCGTTTGACGGGTGAAAATGGGTAAAAATATACTTTTATAAGTTTACGGGGACGGGAGGTACTGAACTAAACGTGGGTGGGTAACATTTTATTGTGAAAATCTGAGAGCACTGTTTCCGCCCAACAACGTCACAACGTAACTTAACGCAGCACAGCGGCATGGAGCATACCGTTGAACTTCCTGTTAAACCTTCAAATTAAAATAATCTGAGAATGTAAACAACGACACATGTGTAGTGCGTATATGCGCGTTCGCGTGTGTGGCTAAAGTTTGCTCCTCTGTCTTCACTTGATTTCTGAACGAACCTGACCACTGAATGTAGCGCTATTGTTGAAGGCTGCTATCTTTTTCAACACACTTCAACACACTTTTAAATTGAGTGACTGTCTGTAGGCTATTCATTCTCAAAATTGGACCCGTGCAGGCCTCTGGTTCTTACCTGTGTGGGTGGTTTTCGGGCGTGCGCTCGTGGTTGTGAGGTGTCTGGGCCGACCAGCGCTGGCAGGTTTTTCCAGAGATCGTCCTGGCAACCGCCCCCCGATAGTTTACGCCTTCGCAGGTGAAACAGGTCATCTCTGGAACGATGGTAGGCTCTGAGGCTGAGGACAGGAAGAAGTAGATGGATGGAAAGAGGAAAGACAAGGATCAGTGTTTTGGTAAACATTAGGTCCCCAGTTGGCTCTCTGGCCCCGATCTATGTGTCAAAGTGTCCCTGAGCAAGACACCGCTAACTGTTTGAAGTAGATAGATGGAGAGAATAAAGTCAAGGATCAGCTGATTGGAAAACAGTATATAGATATAGGTTTATATATATATTCAGTACAGTATTCTACAGTATTCTATACCGAAACGTTTTCACACAAATCTGCTGTATCTGCCGTAAATACTTTTGGTATTCTTGACCATTTGAATAGAACCATTTTCCTCTACAGTCTAAACCACTATAATCCCCCTAATTAACATCACCTGCCACTTTGCCAAGTGTAACATTAGGTAAGTCTTTCAAAGGCACAGTACACTCTAAAAAATATTTCTCATTTATGTTTTGCCATAGCAACCACAATTTTACCTTAGCAAGCAGATATTTGACCTTAGCAAATAACATCTCATTGTTATAGGCCCTTCACTGCTTTGCGGCAGTGGTGGCCTAGTGGTTAGAGGGGCGGCCTTGATACCGGAAGGTCTCTAGTTCGATTCCCCAATTCATCACATCAATCATGAATCACCGCAGGGTCTGGCTGTAAATAAGTTCCGCACTTAGTCCAACACCCTGGGTAAACAACAAACTTTGCTTTCCTTTACTTTGCTTCCAGGTTATCAGGTTGCTATGGTTACCCGAGTATTTCAGGTTTTTAGTACTTTACTCCAGTACATCTCAGAAGCAAATACTGTACTTCACTACAATTATTTGAAAACTGTAGTTACTAGTTACTTTGTAGATTTTGATTATTATTACAAAACACACATTAACCACCTCAACCCTATATACATTTCGGCCATTTGAAAATAGTTGATCTACAAGCTCACAATGCAACGCGATGCGACGCATTGTGAGCATGTAGATCTGCTATTTTCAAAAGATTTGAAGATTTGAAAACTTGTGAAACGGGACATTCTGCATAATGAGTACTTTTACTTTTGTACTTTAAGTATATTTTGATACCAATACTTTTGTCCTTTTACTCAGACTTTTACTTAAGTAAAAAATGTGAGTACCTTTTCCATCACTGCCTCCCAGTGAGGACCTTTAACCTCCTCCCATTCCTGACGCTCTTTGCTGACAGGTGAAGGACACCCTCCCCGTCCGGCTTCCCGCCCTCCAACATGGCCCAATTGTATCCGCATAGAAGCTCGACAAAGCCGGATGCAACGCGGTGGACTTGAACTCCCAGACTAACAATATTTTTTAACGCTAGACAGGAACTAGTTAAACTCACAAGCTTTTTCTCTGCAAACAGTACCGTGAGTCACACAGAGAGAAATGAGGGTTTGTTATTCGTCCTCAGCAGAACTTCCCTAAAAATAATGAATAAAATCATTGTCATGAACTTTTGTGGTCAAAGTTACCTGACTCTGGAACACCAACACATCTGGGGACCTCGCAGTACTCCCAGCGTGTATGTGAGTCAGTGGTGTAGCACCATGGCATCCTCTCATTGTCTGGATTACGGCAGTAGTTGTGGTCCAGGCCTCTGACAAAAATATGTAAGTAGGTACAGTAGGTAATTGTATGTAGACAGACAGACAGAAAGACGGTTAGATAGATAAGATAGCTGGGTGTTCTTACTTGCATGGATAGTTTTCGGGCGTGCGGTCGTGGCTGTGAGGTGCCCGGGCGGACCAGCTCTGGCAGGTTTTGCCGGAAATCGTCCTGGCAACCGTCCCCCGATAGTCTCTGCCGTCGCCACTGTAGCAGATCAGCCCTGGGACGATGGTACAGTAGGTGGTCAGGACAAGAAGAAGTAGATGGTAGGTGCAGACGGAACAAGAAGAAGTACATGGTAGGTGGACAGGACAAGAAGAAGTGTATCATAGGTGGACAGGACAAGAAGAAGTATATGGTAGGTGGAAAGGACAAGAAGTAGACGGATGGAGAGAGGAAAAACAAGGATCAGTATTTTGGTAGAGAGGTTGTGTGGGAACATTTTATTAATATCTTTTTCACGGATGCAAGAGACTACACACACAAAAATAAAAATAAAACATTCATACTGTTCATGGTTGTAAATATAAATGAATTCCCATTAGCAATCCACACAGACCGAAGCTAAACAAGGGCAGCCTTGTTGAGTTGTTAGTTAGCGTTTTTGGAATCATGGTTAAATCAATGAATTATATTTCATGGTCAGTCACTTCATCCTGTTGCTGTATAATAGTTGGTCAAATATTAATCTTCACAGAAGTCAGGTTCACCCGCCCGCATATGACATCACAGCAGTTATCTCAAAATGTATGTATGATACAAACTTTACAATCTACGTAAGTTTACGTTTACAAATAAACAATAAAGAGATAAACATTCATCATGTTGTATGGCAATTTGACATATTTTTTAAGTTGTATAACACAAGAAACTGGCAAAAATCCCCCCCCCCAAAAAAAAAATCTAATCACTCTTGAAATAGTTTAATGTAAAAAAAAACACCTTCAACACATTTAATCCGATCTATAATAATAAGTGCCTTCAGCATTCACTGAGTATGCAGCCATATGAAGAAGAGACAGCATTGTAAAATCACATTATGCATATTAAAACTTTTAAAGTGTATATATATATTAATTAATACATATATTAACCACTTAAGCCCTATTTTATACATAGGCTATTCGAAAATAGCCGATCTAAAAGCTCAAAACGCACCACGATGCGACGCGTTGTGAGCTTGTAGATCTGCTATTTTCAAACATTTTATTACTTTTACTTTTGGTACTTTAAGTACATTTTTATACCAATACCTTTGTACTTTCACTCAAGTACATTTTTAATTCAGGACTTTTAGTTGTAACTTCTTTTACTTCTACATTGCAGTACTGATATTTTTACTTAAGTAAAACATTTGCGTACTTTTTCCACCACTGAAAACTGATTGGATTGGATTGGATCAGCCTAACGGTTTTGTTTGCTGTATTGACTACTGCAAATGATTAACAGAAGCAGGGGAAAAACAACCTTTACAGGAATACTGTGTTTAATCAGTCAATACAAATCAATCTCAGCACATGATCATGAAATACTTCAGTGATTTGTTATGGCAGCCTGACAAATTCTAATTATATTTAGGCTAATTCTGGTTAACTCTCATTCTCAGAGAACAGCTGTGTAGGTGACAGGCCCATGTCACCTGTCATGGGTTTACAATAGTGTTTCCTCCTTGCTCTGGAGAAATGTCCTTTTAAGGTATGAAGTGTGATGTCTATTTCTTTCCTTATGTCCATATTAGAGCATGTGCGACCACTTCATTTGAGTCTATTTTTCCCTCTTGACTTGTATAAAAGAGGTAGCAAACTGTTAGGAAAGGGCTGGTCTACATACGTTGGTGTGTGGAGCAGACGGGGATCTCCTGAATAAATGGTGATTGTGTCTCAACACTTCTCGAACTTCTGCTTTTTGTGGGAATCCGATACTTGGCATAAGTTATCAATTTTTCCATAACAGTTGGCGTTGTCGGCAGGGTCAATATTCATAATTCATAACCATATGAATGTGATACTTGATCGAAAGAACTAGCAGAGTTGTGACGTCTGTCCATCCACACGACCTGTGTTCATCGGATTTGCTGCAGCTAAGGCAAATACGTCCTACCCAAACGCAGAGGCGTGCCGTTCGAGGGACCGGGGAAGTGCTGGATGGGCAGTGAATACAACTTTAAGGTGAGAGAGTGTTTTGATACAATCACGTAGGTGTGAGTCCTTCCATTTTTTATGGTAAAGCAACTGTACGCGTAGCCGTGCATTGAGGTGTGAGACCTTCCTTTTTGGTAAACAACTGTACACTGTATTTAAGTGTACATAGTGGCATGAGGCCAAGCAGGTGTAAGTCCTTCCTGTATGGTAAACAACTGTACACTGTATTAAGTGTACATAGTGGCATGAGGCCAAGCAGGTGTAAGTCCTTCCTTTATGGTAAACAACTGTACACTGTACTGAAGTGTGCATAGTGGCATATGGCCAACCAGGAATCTGGGAAACAAAAACGTACAAAGTCCGTAGAAGGACACCTAATCAAATGTTTATTTGGGTTAATATGGTTAATATATAAGCGTGCATAAACCTTTATTGTCACAAGAGAGGATCGTATGTCTGAGGACAACTAGTAGGAGACAAGGCATACATGAGAGTGCTGAGAGCAAATAGGATTGTAAAGGGTTGACGTGTGACTGAGGTTTGCATGGTGTGAAAGAGGTCACCCTAAATCTGTGTGAGAAAACAAACCCTGTAGTAGAATATAACATTCCGTTCGGATGTGAATAGGAAAAGCAGCATAAAAAGCCTAGGATTGTACTAAGTGCTTATTGGTTCTGCTCTGACATTTTCTTTTAAAAAAGCCTAGGATTGTACTAAGTGCTTATTGGTTCTGCTCTGACATTTTCTTTTCTCTTTTTGTTTTTTCTTCCTGAGTTCCACCAGAGCCATGGGGAACCAACAGAATGGGGAATCCATGCCTCAGACGCTTTCTGGGCCAGCGGAATTCATGGTGACCAGATGGGGTGTTGGAATGATAGAGGCAATACGGTTATGGCATGCAATCACAAAAGGGGGTTTTCCCATCATGGGAACCCTGAGTACACAGAGATTAAAAGCATGTAGGGAACAATTAGAGCAATATGAAAAGACAAAGGGAAAAAAGAGGAAAAGTATAGACTGGGATGGTTTTAGGAAATGGGAAAGAGAAGCTGAGATCAGGGATAGCAGACAGGCGAGGGCCCTTTTATATAAGGAAGAGAGTGACGATGACAAAAGACGTAAGAGATTAAAAAAAACACATAGGCAAGAATCCCTACAGCCTCCGCCATATGCCTGTGTAACGGCCGCCCCGCAAAACCAACCGCCAGCACCCCCACCGCTTCCACTACTTCCGGAACCCCAGCTGCTACCCCCCAACCAGGCTGGAGAACTATACATAGCCGCAGGCCTGCTGGCAGGGAACGCAGCTGCTGTGGTCAACATGGCTGATGGACAGTTGCGAGGAACTGCCGGGGGACGTCCGGAGGTGACCGACAATGACGAAGCAGAACAGGTGCAGAGGACCTACATGGAAGTGGCGAAAATGGGGGAGGACTTGCAGAAGCTCTCCCTTGAGAGGAGAGAGACACTCCGAAGCAGCAAAACCAAAGAGGCACATTTGTTGCCATTAATCCCCTATCCAAACCCTCATCCGGCCCCTCCTGCGGATGCAGACCAAGCAGTTAGGGATGCATATTCAACCACAGTATCTGTGCAACGCAACTGGACACCGGATGAATTGCATGACATTGTGCGGGACCTTCCAGACCCCAAGGTGGATGTGGAACGCTGGTGCGCAGCCATACTGGAATTGATAGAGCTGTACCAGCCATCCGCTAGAGAACTGGACAGCTGTTTTCCGCAAAATCTTTGGATTAAAGTGGCCTCGTTTGAAGGGCGATTTTGATGTCGATGGACTGAGAACTGACATTGTGACTGGACAGCTGCAGAACCAAGATGGTCTGTTTGCAAGGGTGAGAGCAGCATACCCTGTGCATACTGACTGGCCCAGAATCCACACCACCAGGCAGATCGAGGAGGAGACCTGTGATGTGTACCGAAATAGAATGGAGGAGGTGTTCCAAAAACACTGTGGTGTGGCCCAAGATAACGCGGCATACAATGACTTGTTGAAGACAGCGTTGATAAATGGACTACTCACTAACATTCATAACCGAGTCATGATGTCCTGTATTGGATGGGAAAGCAAGCCACTTACCGACGTCTGGAGTCATGCACTACACGCAGAGCGCCATGAGATTTCACAGGACAATGTGCAAAAGAAAAAATTGGTGATGGCACAGCTGATGTTCTATGAAAACCAGCAACCACGACAGGGAGACCAAAGAAAAAATGGCACAGGCCGGAAGAGGCCACAGACAGGAGGAGACAGAGACAGAGACTGGGGTACAAAACCTAAGAAGGGACGTTGCCATTACTGTGCAAGGGAGGGCCACTGGATGGAAGAGTGTCGGATAAGAAATCAGGCATGGAGGTTACAGGAGGCAGCTGGACGAGGGGGCCAGAGGTCCGATGGCCCTGCAAGAGATTGGGTCCCGAACCCACTCTATGCGAGGGGACAAGACAGTGGCAACATCGGATATGGACAAAATGGCCAGAGACCTGATCTTGCAATAGATTGGCCTCCGAGGGCCGATGACAGGAGACCAGACAGTGGCAACAGAAGCAACGCAGGCAACCCACGACAGGGAGAACAAGCCACCTGGCACCATGGACCCGGGGCCGAGGTGACTGTCAATCATCCAGGCCGCCTATAGGATACGGAGTTGGCTGTAGGGGTGATAGGGACAGAGATAGACATGCATGATGGTCAGTTCGTGCACGTCTCAGTTACCCCAGATGAGGCCCCACTCCTTGATCTATTCGTGAATGGTGAGTACATCACTTTTCTTGTTGATACAGGTGCTGGTGTGTCAGTAATCAGACGAGAAGAGATACCAAATGCCCCCCTGTCCAGGAAAACGCTTACGACAATAGGGGCATCGGGGGAACCATGCATAGAAGCAATTACAAACCCTTTATCAGTAGAACATGGGGACATCAGATTTGAACATAAATTTTTGTCTTCGACTGTGTGCCCTGTTAACTTAATGGGACGAGATTTGCTTTGCAAATTTGGTGTTAAATTGGAATGTTCCAGTGATGGCATATGCATTTCATGTCCAACGCTGGGACTTTACAATTTATCTGTCAGTAAGGGTAATCCCACTGATTGGCATTATTGCTGGGACCTCTGTGACAACGATTTAGTTGTGAGGTTGCACAATATGACACCTGATGATTTCACCAAACCAGCAATACTGCGTTGTACTGCACATGTATCACCATTCACAAGAGATCTGACCTATGAACATTTTTGGTATAATATCAAAAATCAAGACAAAGTACAGTTAGGTAGTGTATACACTAACAGTCAGTTTGGTGCCATCTCCCTGAATTTAACTGAGGAACAGAAAGTGTACCATACCGTGACAGGGGCAGTTCCCCACATTCCTTTAGGAAAGAAAAAAGGTGGGTGGGGGGACATAGACCCATGGCTAAAATTAGTACTACAGGCCAAGGACTGGCAACAGTTTAGTACAGAGACGTTATATTCACCCAGTATGGAGACATTTTCAACCCCATTGTTGGCAGACTGCATGTTGACTAGAACTTCTACTAGCGTTAAGCCTAGAGAGGGTTTAGAAGCATTAATGGTGTTAGAAGCCACCCCAGAAGACATATCCCTTTTGTTGGGAGCAGTACCAGAGGTTTTATGGGCCAAAGATAAGTACGACATTGGGTGTATCAAGAACGCAAGACCCGTAGTTGTGTCCCCTAAATCTACATATCGGCCACATAAAGCCCAATATCCTTTGAGTAAAGAGGCAGAGGAGGGTATAGCTGACGTCCACGCCTCTTTAGTGGAAAGGGGAGCCATCATTCCTTGCCCTGATTCACCATGTAATTCTCCCATTTTGCCTATCAGAAAAGCGTCTGGAGCATGGAGGTTTGTACAGGATTTACGCATTATTAACGAGGCTGTGCACTCACCCGCCCCGGTGGTTCCAAACGTAATGACTATTATGTCACAAGTCCCGGCTAATTCATGCTATTTTTCTGTGGTGGATTTAAGTAACGCATACTTCAGTGTACCTGTCCACCCAGATAGTCAATATTGGTTTGCATTCACTTTCAAGGGTAAAAAATGGACATGGGCGGTAATGCCGCAAGGGTACGCAGCAAGTCCTACTCTATTTTCGGCTGCATTAGCAACAAATCTTGAAGCTTTTGTTCCTCCTGAACAGAGTGTTCTAATAGAATATGTGGATGATCTACTCTTGTGTTCTAAATCAAAAGAAGCTTGTGAACGGGACACTGTAGCCCTCTTACAGTTTTTGGCTGAAAATGGCCACAGGGTATCAAAAGCTAAATTACAGTTTGTCAAACAAGAGGTCAAATATTTGGGTCATGTTATTACACCAGACGGACGCAGCTTAGGGCCAGAGAGGGTCAGTGCCATTTTGTCTATTCCACAGGCAACAAACAAACAGCAGCTGATGTCCCTTTTAGGAATGGCAGGCTATTGTAGGCCCTGGATTCAGGACTTTGCTGAAATAACAGAGCCACTGTCTGCTTTGATTTATGGTGGGAAAAAATTAGCTATGTCAGACTCAATTGCATGGACAGCTGAGGCAATAGGAGCCTTAACCACCCTTAAACAGGCTTTAACTATGTCCCCATGTCTTGGTCTGCCCGATCATGATAAACCTTTTAACTTGTTTGTGGCAGAAAAAGATGGGTTCATGTCTGCAGTGTTGACTCAGGCCCATGGTGACAAGCAGAGACCAGTTGGGTATTACTCAAAAAGGTTAGACAGTGTGGCACGTGGGTTAGTCCCATGTCTCAGAGCTGTCGAGGCAGCAACAGTTGCTGTGTTAGTGTCAGCTGACATAGTAGCTATGCATCCTTTGACAGTACATGTCCCACACGCAGTCCATGCATTGATAACACAGGCTCGTACTGCCCATCTAACACCGGCACGCCTTTTACACTATCAGAATGTGTTATTAACCATGGCTCATGTCACTTTGAAGAGGTGTACGGTCCTTAACCCAGCTAACCTTCTACCCACAGTTGATGATGGCGATCCGCACGAGTGCGTTCAACTAGTAGACGTTATGTCAAAACCCAGACTAGATCTGACAGACAGTGAATATCCAAATTCAGACTTAATATTATATGTTGATGGCTCAGCGCAACGGTGTAAAGTAACTGGAGTGCCATTAGTTTCATACGCTGTCTGTTCAGACTCCGCTGTCATTGAGAGTGCCAGATTACCAGGACACCTGTCGGCACAGGCCGCAGAATTGTTTGCATTAACAAGAGCTTGCATCCTTGCCACAGGGAAAACTGTAACCATTTATACAGACAGTCAATGAGTCAATATCACCATAAGGTACATTTGGGTGTCCTCACCACAATCACTCAAATATCATGAAAATGTAACAAAATAATGAAACTCTGAGGTCTTATTATGAATGGCCAAACATTTACACACTTATCAGTACAATGATGAGTCTCTGGAAATGTGTTTCCTTCATTTTATACAGATCTGTAATATTGGATGTATATGGTTTTGGCATGTCCCACACACCACTCTGCTAACTACAGTGTGTCTAATAAGTGGTTAATTGTTTGATTTTGATTTTTCTTTTTACATAGTTTGATTGTCCACAACACCTTATTTGATAAAACAAGTCATTTTGATCTTAAATCATATGATATAGTCTGTTTTTATAATCATATTGAACATTTTTTGTGTGTCCCTGACATTGCTGTCCACCCTGTCATTTGGGGGTAAACTGGCCCTTTAAGAAACTTACTTAAGTTTAAGTTCCCTTGTTGTCTTCTTCCTGTCTTACTTCAATGGAGGCTGAAGCTGTGGCAAGTTGCCAGTAAATATTTACACTTATATATATTGTATTTTTCATAGTTTATGTGTGTAGTTGTATGTTGTCAAGCTTAGCATGTCCACTCTGTCATACTGAAATATCAATGAATATAAAAACTTTTCTGAAATTTGAAATATATCTGTTAAAAAGTATAGAGTCACCTTGCTAACTGAGCTAAGTTGCTAACAGAAGGTCCAGCATGTGCCAATTAAATCCTAAAACTGACCCAAAAGTTCCATCCTGTCATTGTCCACCCTTTGGATTTTTTCCTGACAGGGTGGACATATTTTACTGTTGACATATATTACAGTTAATTCATAAAAAGTGTGGGAGCTTGACCAACATGCATTTCTAACTGTACAACATCCACTTAATACAATGAGTAAAAAGTTAAATGGAAAATCACAGTTAAAAAAAAAAAAAAAAAAAAAGTCCCAAATGTACCTTATGGTGATATTGACTCCAATATTGTTTCGGTGTCTGCCATGATTTCCATGCAATATGGGGACACAGAGGCTTTTTGACGGCGGCAGGAAAGCCGATTGCACACCATGTGTTGGTAAAGAATTTGCTAGCAGCCATTATGTTACCTAAAACAATAGCTGTATGCAAGTGTCAAGCACACACCAGAGAGACTGATTCTGTGTCAAAGGGAAATTCTTTTGCAGATTGGGCTGCGAAGACAGCTGCTACCTCCCCCGTAGCACCTGTTTTACAGATGACGGCACTCCCGGCACCAGTGGACCCTTTCTCTATTAATGATATCTCTTTATTACAGACAGGAGCTGACGCGCGGGAGAACGCAGTGTGGGCTAAAAAGTGTACATTGGACACAGCCAACAACATATGGCTAGGTCCTTCTGGCCTTCCTGCTATGCCCAAATCTGTTTTTCCATATTTGGCGAAAATGTCACATGGGCAAGACCATGCATCAAAAACTAAAATGATTGATCTTGTCAACAAGTATTGGTTTGCTCCAGGGTTCACAACCTACGCAGATCACTTCTGCTCAAAATGCGTAATTTGCATGACACATAATATTGGCAGAGGCATAGTTGTGCCAATGTCAGCCCAACCAAAACCAGACGGACCATTTGAGTACCTCATGGTGGATTTCATCACTTTATCCCCATGCCAAAGTTACAAACACGCACTTGTCATTGTTGACATGTTTTCTAGATGGGTTGAATGCTATCCCTGTAAAGATGAATCAGCAAAAACGGTGGCAAACATCTTGTTGCATCATATATTTCCTCGGTGGGGGCTTTGTTCCAAATTAGGATCAGACAATGGCTCACATTTTGTAAATAAAGTGATACAGAGTCTTGCACAAAACCTACAGTTTGATTTAAAGACACATTGTGCATATCACCCAGAAGCAGCTGCCCCAGTGGAGAGAGCAAACCAAACTTTGAAAGGCAAATTGACCAAATTGATGGCTGAAACAAACTTACCATGGGTGACAGTGCTCCCTCTGGCTTTAATGTACATGAGAGGGCGTACACATGCGACGCTTGGTCTGTCCCCTTATGAAATATTAATGGGCAGACCAATGAGAATGACAAATATGCCATTTCCACAGAGCAAAATGACATTGATGAATATTGATGACGAAATGGTGAGATATTGTCTCGCTCTTAACAACATTTTCAAGACAATTTATCCAAAGGTGAAAGCAGCGCTTCCAGACCCAAAAGCAGGACAGTTGCACAGCTTGGAACCTGGCGATTGGATCGTGGTGAAAGACCTGAGACGACAGTACTGGTATCAACCTCGGTGGACGGGGCCTTACCAAGTTCTTCTCATCACTCCGACCGCAGTGAAAGTAGCTGAGAGGGATACCTGGATTCACGCTTCTCATTGCAGACGATTTGATCGGCACACGCCCACAACTCCACACTGACCGGCCCGTGCATTGTGGAAAGACAAAATCTACAATGGCACCCATGTCTGCATTCACAAATTGGGTTGTGACAGCAGTCAGTGTCACACTGTGCTTAACAGTGTGGATGTGGTCGAAGGAGGGAGAACAAGCAGGTGAAAAGGAGAATCCAGAAAGTGTGTCAGGAGACACACTCATACTTGGCAGGGGGCGACGAGACATTCACCATCCGAATTTGGCCATGTCAATGACCCTGAGCTTTGCGATACAAATGAATTATTCAAACTGCTGGATTTGTCAGCTTTTGCCACACAGCACCACAACACCTGTGTGGATGGCAATTCCATTGACAGCACGAGAATGGCACCGTTACAACTGGCAAGGTTTGGGCCAAAACAATCTACTTTGGGATTGGGACTCCGAATGTTATGGAGGGAAGAACCTCACTGTAAACCCCCTTGGGAGTAGATACAGGACAGTCGAGGAGTTTGTTACAAGCAACCCATGGAGCCAATACAAGGAGGTGCTAGATTTCTTAGCAGCAGAAGTGAATAAAGTGACTTTCCAGGTACCGTTTGGGTTCAATAAAACTGTGGTTCACAGAATAGGGACATTTCAGACTAGCTCCCGGTTGCAGAGGAACAATGCTACTAAAATTGTGGTGGGGTTGAAAACAATTCATGATCAGACTAATTGCACCATGCAGGATGTACAAGCCAATTCTGAACTAATTAAATGTGTGCGGACAAAATCCAGTGCTAGCATTACTTGTGATTCGGAAATCTTTTATTTCCCTGTCACAATGGAATTCAAAATAGGAAGCCTTGAATGCGGCGTTAATAACTGTCAGGAGCAAAAACAGATTAAGGTGACTTTCCGGTCTTCATCCATATGTAATACTATCCCCATCATGCAGGGAACAAATGTAAAATAATGTTTCTCTGGGCATCAGAACCAGAACAAAAATAATAATGTACTTGTAGGGAAAAGTTCCTGTGAAAAAGGGACACTAATGCTAACCAACCTTAGCCGTCCTTCCTATCTACCAGAAAAGGTATATGCAGTGTGTGGAGACAAAGCATACACGCACCTTCCAGCTAACAGCCAGGGGACGTGCTATTTGGCTCACATCATCCCAATGATCAGGCGTGTAAGTGGTACCGAGATTCAAGCTGCATACTCACAGAATTTGAGAAAAACTAGTCGTAAAAAAAGGACACTGTCCTGGTGGCAAAAAGTATTAGGGGTAATTATACCAAATTATGGAACCTATAACACTCAAAACGAATTGGAGGCCTTGTCTACGGTACTGGAAAGACACATGAATGATTCAGATGCAGCCATAGGGGCACTGGCAACTGAGGTGAATGAAATTAAAACGATTTCTTTGCAAAACAGGATGGCTTTAGATATCATGCTTGCAAGTCAGGGTGGACCTTGCCGAGTTATAGAAATGGAATGCTGCAGTTTTGTAAGTGACCCTACAAAGGCAATTACCAAATTACATGAGGATACCTTAGCTGGTGTAAGTGAACTGCACAAAAATCACGGAGGAGAATTCTGGGGGATTTTCGAAAATTGGTTTGGGGGAATTGGGAACACGTTGACACGTACTCTGGTCTTGATTGTCACTACCATAATTGTGCTATTTTTGGTGTTTTTGTGCATCTCTGCTTGCATTAAAGCAGTAATGGCAAAAATCATTGGACCATCACCTGAGGTGGTGGTGCGGCCAAGACCACAGTGGGTGCCACCATTCAATAATAACGATATTATTTAGCTATGGGGAAGAGGGGTTAGAGGAAAATGTTTTTTTGTTTTGTTTGTGTGTATTTTATAGATGTGGGTTTATTTTAAGTTAGATGTGGAGTGTTTTATTTTCTTTGTGATGACTGTATTTTGATGACTGACATGCTTTTCCCTTCCACTGACTACAGGCCATATGGTGGTCGCTCAAAAAGAGACAAACGTTGCAAAAAGGCAATGAGGGCCGTTTAGGAATTTCCTTTAAAAATCAATACAAAAGATATTAAAATAATAAGGTTTTCGCCTAGACTTGTGGTCAGATAAGTGAAGGGTGGTGAAGAATTTTGAAAATATTTAGAATGTCATACTGTCTAAGTGACTATGAGATATAGTCAAAGGAGGGACTGTTATGGCAGCCTGACAAATTCTAATTATATTTAGGCTAATTCTGGTTAACTCTCATTCTCAGAGAACAGCTGTGTAGGTGACAGGCCCATGTCACCTGTCATGGGTTTACAATAGTGTTTCCTCCTTGCTCTGGAGAAATGTCCTTTTAAGGTATGAAGTGTGATGTCTATTTCTTTCCTTATGTCCATATTAGAGCATGTGCGACCACTTCATTTGAGTCTATTTTTCCCTCTTGACTTGTATAAAAGAGGTAGCAAACTGTTAGGAAAGGGCTGGTCTACATACGTTGGTGTGTGGAGCAGACGGGGATCTCCTGAATAAATGGTGATTGTGTCTCAACACTTCTCGAACTTCTGCTTTTTGTGGGAATCCGATACTTGGCATAAGTTATCAATTTTTCCATAACAGTTTGCAATTCAATTGTAGATAATTATCGACATTGGATTACAGCAGTTTGTGTCTGATTTGCTGTTTTATTATTTGGTTTATTTAGGTACCGTACTGTGTGTATCTGTTATGTATTGTAAGACAAATATATAGAGCTGTATGTAAACATTGCATCCCTCATCCAATCTAAAGTGCTGCATCATGGTTCACAGCAGTGTTGATTTTGGTGGCATATTTTGATTTAATTTAGTCATAGTCTTTTGAATAAAAAGTTTTAGTCAACTGAATATCATAAGATTATAGTCAACTAAATCTACAGTTGATTTAGTCAACTAAAATATCAGGCCCGAATACAGAAATTATTAATTGGGGGGGGGGTAATAATAAATGCTTGTGGGGCGTGGACTTTTTTGCGTTTTTTCCAAATTGTGCAATGATACATGATGGAATATGATTAAGGATTTCTTTGATTATGGTAAACTCACATTTCATATCACACATGACATAAATGTAACTTTGGACTCGAATTTTGGACTTGTGGACTCGAATTTCTTTTGCGGTTTTTTTCTGTTTTTTTCCGGCTGTTTGTGTAATACTGCTTCCTATTTTTGTGAGCTTGATGCATAGGTTTAAAGTGCTCATGTGGCCTACTTTGCTTCTTTTGGGCTTGTTTTCCTAGGCTTCTTTCTCTCGCAATATCTGGCAACACTGCCCATAGAAAATCAGGGCAGAGGATTTTTTCCATCATGTATCGCACATGTATTCAAATATAATACATAATATTGTATATGTATATGTATTGCACAATTCAAATTGTGCAATGATACATGATGGAATATGATTAAGGATTACTTTGATTATGGTAAACTCACATTTCATATCACACATGACATACATGGGGGGGGGGGGGGGGGGGGGGGGCGGGAGGCATGCGTTAATCCGACAGACCTTTTCTCCGACTATGTGGCATCCGCGTGCGGTTAGGGTTAGGGTGCGGGTTTGGTTCGGGTTTAGTATTGGAAACGTCGGAGCGCTGCGCTGTCGGAGGAATGCGCTGTCGGACTAACGTACTGCACCCGGGGGGGGGGGGGGGGGGCGGGGGGCCCCCCCTTGCCTATGCCTAGATCCGGCCCTGTAAAATATCCTTTGGCGGTGCCTTGATGGCGTCGTAACGGCTGATTTTACACTTGTAGATCTGCTATTTTCAGAGCGCAACACCCGAGTGAAACCAAACATAAAAATACTTTTCTTTTAGTTCTATTGGATCTCTTCTCCACTAGTCCCTCTCTAACATTTTAGTCTAGTTTTTATTTGTTGACGAAATTGTCAATATATTTAGTCTTAGTTTTAGTCATCACAGCTTCTTATTTCTTAGTTTTTTTTTGTCAGTGAAAAAAGGTAGTCGACGAACATTTTTCGTCATAGTTTTAGTCGACGAAATCAACACTGGTTCACAGTAAGTCATATCACTTCCACCTTTAACCCCTTCCTTGTGGTGGAGAGACTAGAACACTACAGTCATGTACTGTTCTCACATTTCATTTATCTTTACACTGATCAAAGTTTGTAATAATGAAAAAAAAAAAAAAAAACTAGAAAAATATGCTCCGAGGAGCACAGGTAGTAGAAGTCAATCTTAGCCAATCAGGATGGAAAATGAAAAACCGGACAGATCTGTCTTGATTACATGACTATAGAGATGATGTGTTACCGATTTGAGTGATGTTTGGACAAAATATGTAGGCGTAATATCCATGCAATAAAGATGATTCGGAAAGTACTCAAATGTTTTACTTAAGTAAAAGTATCAATACTGCAATGTAGAAGTACTCTGTTACAAGTAAAAGTCCGGAATTCCAAAATTAAAGTAAAAGTACAAAACTATTGGTATCAAAATGAACTTAAAGTACTGTACCAAAAGTAAAAGTACTAAAATGTTTGAAAATAGCAGATCAACAAGCTCACAACACGTTGCAATGCGATGCGTTGTGAGCTTGCAGATCGGCTATTATCAAATAGTCTAGGTATAAAATAGGGCTGAAGTGGTTAATGTATGTTTTATAATGTAATAATTTATATCTGCAAAGTAACTAGTAACTAAAGTTTTCAAATCATTGTAGTGGAGTAAAAGTATAATATTTGCCTCTGTAGATGTAGTGGAGTAGAAGTACAAGTATAGGCAATTGGAAATACTCCAGTAAAGTAAAAGTAAATCAAAATTGTACTTAAGTACAGTACTTTACACCACTGCCTAAAGCCTACTATCTCCCCCAGCCAAGGGGGAATTCCCCTTTATTAGGCTAGTGGTTAGTAACCTCATTCACTGCCAGGCTTATTGCTGGCCGCGTTTGCCCACTGCCAGAGATTTTTCATTGAAAAAAAAAAGTACTCAGGAGCTGAGATACAGAATTTTTAAGTTTTAAGTTAACAAGGAAGTGGATGGGAGTCTTTTCCTTCGAAAAATCATATCTCCTTGGTCTTTGGGTCAAAAAAAAGAAAAAAAATTAATTACGTTTTTACGTCAGTGGCAGGATTGGTAAACGGGAATAATTACGTTTATTACGTCAATGGCAGTGAAAGAGTTTTAAGATGTTGGCTCATGCGGGAGACCGGGGTTCAAATCCCAGGGCTTATATTGGTACAGATATATAAGTGTAGATATACATTGATGAGCCCTGACTAGAAGGAGCTGCGGCAGGCAACAACGCCCCAGCAAGTCCAACACTTACATATTTCAAGAAGATCCTAAAATCAATGAATGATCATTTACCTTTAAATGGGGAGCTCAGAAGACTGAACTCCCCATTGAGCGGTGCACGTTGACAGTGTTCATCCCATGTAGCATGACGCTGCAACAAAGCAAGAGGTAAATGTGTTATGGTTTGAATTTATCACACACACACACACACACACACACACACACACACACACACACACACACACACACACACACACACACACACACACACTAACCCTAAGAAATATAATTAGGGTGGGGGGGGTGGGTGAGGGTGTGCTTGTAGTTCACGTATCATCGCGAACCGACCGACCGCCATCCGACTCCAAATTCGGCGCATGTATCGCCGGATTTAAGTTGGTCCGGATAGGCCAGGGATTCTCAAACTTAGTTTTAAGGGGGGACGAAAGTATCGTTGTGACGTCATACTGTATCAAAAAAAAAAAGAGGAGTAGTTCACCCAAAAAAGTACTTCTTTTTGATCAATTACACGCCCCATGAAGCCTTGAATTCAGGGAGATTTATTTTGTTTTTGTCACATCCCCAATAATGACCGGCGGAGTCTATCCGGTAGGAGACTCAAAGAGTCTGTGTGTGCAGCTACCCGGTCATCGAATTATGATGCGACAAAAACAAAAAATATCTCCACAGTGATCCCTTCAGTCCCGACCTCTAGTGACCTATGCGATCCTAACCTTCCCATAGAGGGAGATCCCCATAGATGGAGACAACCAACCTCCCCAAATATGACACCATATAATCTCCTAGACAGCTATACATGGAGATACCTGGCATATCTAGCTCTGACATCAGAGACCCCCTCCTGGAACTCCATGTATGGAGATAGCCGAAAACGTCTAGGGCTGATGTCATAGTCCCAGATTTGGGCATAGCGGAAATAGCCCGCTCCATATATGGAGATGCCTGACACTACCTGACATCATCGTAGTGACATTAGGACCGCAGCCGACATGTATATAAGGGCTCGATGTGCATTGGTTGTGGGCAGTTCCACCGGGAGTACCTCTACTTCCTGGATTGCCTCCAATGTTGGAGCCAATATAGAGCAGGCGCACTATCGTTTGAAACAATAGAAGCATGCGCATTATAGCGTTCTAACTGCGGAAGTCTTCCGATACCAGATTTGGCCACCAGGTTTCTGTGACTTCAATAATCCTCTGCAGTCGGGGTTTGGCCCTGACGGGCACGTTCTATTGATTGGCAAATCGTTATCATTGTTTAGTAGAAACAACATTTGACTGTAATACTATTATGCTGACTTTGAAAACATAAATGTATTGTTCAGAAATAGCATTTTATAACTTCAAAAGCATAAATACATTGCTCAGAAATAGCATTGCTACATTTACATGTAAGTTGTCTTACAAAACATAACATGTTTGAACAGAATGAGTGTTTGAGTGTTTGAGTTCTGTAAATTAAAAATGTAATTCAGGGGTTCCGTGGATGAAAACAAAGTTATTTATAGGAGTGCACTGAGCAAAAGAAAAAAAACTTTGAGAAGCACTGGAATAGACAACCACACAAATTTGCCAGTATAATAAACAAAGTCAGTTTTAGTTGTCCATGCAGGTAGGTACTGTAGATAATTTAGATAGAAGTTTTAAATTAACAAGACAGAGACGCAGACAGACAGAGAGATAGACAGACAGACAGAGAACAGACTTTTGAAATGGGAAGACCCCTCTTTCTTTGGTGTTTTGCCCAGGTGGGCGTGGTTAAATGATTATATCTTAACCTCAACCATATATAACATCACAGGAACTATGCCTAAACCCAGCGTGATCTAATATGAGAGAGACGACACTAGCGTTGACTCCCATTGTAAGAATAGAATGTGGAAATGCTCAATGAGGAAGTTCCAATGTTTGGAATTATAGCCCATAGCGGCCCGCTATGGGCGTGTCATAACTCTCTCTCTCTATGGGTCTGCCTAAACCTAACCTCAAAACCACGCCCACTACGGGGCTGCGGGGCGAATCACCTGAAAAAGAGGTTCTTGCTTTGGAAATGTTGAAGCAATTCTTACCGTCTTCTCGTCTTTTCTGCGAATACAGTCAATGAAAGGCTCGCTGGTGTGCTGATCCTGGCTACAAACAAAGCATCGCACCTGGAGCTGACAGATGAAACACAGACAGTGGTATAAAACAGGGGTCTTCAACAGGGGGTCCGGGACCCCTAGGGGGTCCTCAGAGTTACTACAGGGGGGGCCGCCAAATCTATGTACCTTTTTTACATGAACCTTTTATACCCTATAGCATCCCTATTCTGGGAGAACATTCGCCGAAAATAGCAGATCTACAAATTCACAACGCGCTGCAGTACGACACATCGTGCGCTTGTAGATCAGCTATTTTCACAATATTTGTCTGTGGAACTGTGGAGTCAAACTAAATGTAATGATTCAACTCCTACAATTCCAAGTAGTGGGGCGGCGTGGCACAAGAAATCCGCCTAATCGTTCAATTTTACGATTAAAGCGCCAAATTTGGCAGAAGTGTTGATTGATATATTGGGAACAAAACTGGATATTGGGACATCACAAATTCTCACCCTGGTGGGCGTGGCAGACATTTTTCAAAATGGCCACCAGCAGTTGATCAAATCTTCCTAGTTTTTGTCCTAGTAGGCTGAAATGTTGCTCAAGTATGTAAATATGAAGGTGTGTGGGTGTGCTCATGCTAATTGCCTAAAAGGCGGCGTTTCAATGGGAGTGGCCTAGTTAACAGCAATATTTTGGGAGAATTGTTCAAATGGTGATACAAGCGAGACATTTGGTACAAATCATCTTCGGAGATCACACTTCGATTTAGGACACCGGGCCAGTCATAAATCAAAGATGGCAGCCATTTTTTTCAAGATGGCTGCCAAAATGTGACTGTTTTTGCATTTCTGCATAATTCTGACTATAATTCTTTGAGGTAAATTACCAAATCACCAAAAAGCACTCCCATAGTATGTTTTGAACATTTTCAAATAGGAGTTACCATTTACGGTGAAGGTGCCAACTCAGCATATCGAGTAGCATGGCTTGAGTCCTGCGGTAGGTACTGGGAGCTGATGTTAGGTGTGAAGATGAAGAAAGAACAATGCTCTGTGGAGCTCAGGGAGGAGATGAGAAAGGCAGCCAGAGAGATGAAGAAAGTAGGGAGGAGTACAAAGAGATAAGGGGTAAGGCGGAGAGAACAGTGGTGAGGGTTAAGGAAAAGAGTATGAGAAGTTGTATGAAAGGTTGGACACCAAGGAGGGAGAAAAGGACCTGCACCGATTGTTTAGACAGGTACTGAGATGGGAAGGATGAGCAAGAGGTTAAGGTGATGAAGGATGGCTGGAAATGTTCTATTAACCAAAGACAGTGTGTTGAGAAAATGGAAGGAGTACTTTGAGGGAACGGATGGAGGACAGTGTCGGTGTTATTCTATGCATAGTGGCTCATAGGAATAGACTATGTGACAACCAGGAATAGTTTGGTGACCACTGGAGAGACGGTTGACAGCCGGAATGTAGACAGCATCCGGGAGCAATATGGGTTAGCGCCCTAGCCTGTGTCTTCCGTGAGGAGGAAGCCCAACAAATCCACGGTGAGGCCTTTAAGGAGGGCTATTCAAGCAAGCTGCAAGTGGAGCCTGTAGTACCACCACAGCCCAAAAAACCATCACGCCAGAATTAAATGTTTAGAACAGGGGAGTCTGGTGCAACGCTCAGGTCCTGGACCTGGTGAGACGAAGGAGGAGCCTGGCCAGGAGGCCATCCACAGAGCCTAGTCCCTCCACATGCCATATCCTCCGCTCTCCCCCAGTCCTGGCAGAGTAGCCCCGGATAAGCGGCCTGAGAGGCCCTGTCTTGCCCTAAGAGGACTGACCGTGGGTAGCTACTGGGATGTAAGTCGGGCGCTTGACAAACCCCAGCCCGGGTCACCTCGGCGAGGGTGTATGTTGCGTACCCACCACCCATGTTGAGACCCGAAACACCGATCAACCCCAGGCTACAACACTGATATGTCCCAGGTGCATCCATGTGATGTTTTTTCTGTATGCAGAAGTTATTTGTAACAGAAGGATACCAGTGAGAGGGAAGATGTATAGGACGGTAGGGGGACCAGCCATGAGGCTGTACGGCTTGGAAACGGTGGCACTGACGAAAGGCCAAATGCCAAAGCGGTGGTTTAAGGATGCGGTGAGAGACGACATGCGGGTGGCTGGAGTCACAGAGGAAGACACAGAACTAGATGGGAAAACATTTATACATGTTCAGAAGTCATGAGATTTTGTCGTTGAGTTTGACTGTGAGCACAGTTGTATGGCGTGTTTTTGAAATGTTTTAATTTAGATGGTTAGAAATGGTAACTCCTGTTTTAAAATGTTAAAAAACATACTATGGGAGTGCTATTTGGTGATTGACCTCAAATAATTAAAAGATATGCAGAAATGCAAAAACAGTGTTGGCGGCCATCTTGAAAAAAAATGGCTGCCATCTTTGATTTAGGAGTGGCCCGGTTTTCTAAATCGAAGCGTGATCTCCAAAGATGATTTGTACCAAATTTCCAACTTGTATCACTATTTGAACAATTCTCCCAAAATATTGCTGCTAACTAGGCCACTCCCATTGCAACGCCCCCTTTTAGGTAATTAGCATGAACACACCCACACACCTTCATACTCACATACATCACGCAACATGTTAGCTTACTAGGACAAAAATTAGGAGGATTTGATCAACCGCTGGTGGCCATTTTGAAAAATGGCTGCCACGCCCACTGAAGTGGGCGTGGCAGCCCCTGAAGTGGTTAAAGTATGTTTTATAATGTAATCATTTATATCTGCAAAGTAACTAGTAACTAAAGTTTTCAAATACATGTAGTGGAGTAAAAGTACAATATTTGGATCCGAGATGTAGTGTAGTAGAAGTAAAAGTATTGGAAATTGGAAATACTCAAGTACAAATAATATAGTACTTGAGTAAATGTACTTAATTACTTTACACCACTGTGTGTGTGTGTATACATATATATATATATATATATATATATATATATATATATATATATATATATATATATATATATATACCAGCTAACTCAATTTTTCCGCTTTTGCATTTTTTCCCATAAATCAGGGCCATTGAACACCCTTTACGTCTGTGTGTTGATTAAAAAATGATTGAACCAATGAAAAGTATTAAAAAGAGCTTCTGCAGATAACTCCATTGGGTTATCCAGTTCACCAAAGGGGGGTGGAGTTAGCTGGTTTAGCTGACTCAAGGCTCCACCCCCTTTTGACCTCTAACTTCATTGTGAGCTTGGAGGTCCTATCAATGATGAACAAAACCTCCTAAATCTACTTTTTTTTTGTTTTTGTCATTTCCTGAAAAATGAACATTTTGGAGTTAGCTGGTTGCTGCCGGACAGCAGAGATATACCAGTTTGAATGGACACTCAGGGCGATGTCTGTGTTCCTTCTTGGCACCAGGAGCCTTTCTGCAGGTCGTTGCCCTTAAACGCACATCTATCTTCACCTGGTGTGAAGATACCTGCAAGAGAGCAAGACAATGATCCAACATGAACAATACATTCATCTGTGGTTTTCATCTAGTTCTCTCTTCTCTCAAACTGATGTGAGAAGGAACATGATGGACATGACATGACACAGTGCTACATATCAGGCGGCAGGCACCAGTGGTGTAAAGTAACTAAGCACATGTACTCAAGTACTTTACTTGAGTACATGTAAAATGTTGAGGTGTTTTTTTTTTTTTACTTTACTGGAGTATTTCCGATTTTCAATACTTTTACTTCTACTCCACTAGATCTCAGCAGTGGTGGCTTATCCAACGGGCTTGAGGTGCTGAAGCACAGGGCACCAACCTTGGGGGGGGGGGCACCAAACGGTGTGAAAAAAAACGGTACAGTGCACGCACGTGCACGCTAGAACGTGCCCCCCCCGCCCCCCGTAGATTCACGAGCCAAGTACCCAAATGGCTACTTTGCATAACAGGTTATAAAAAAGAATCTCCATGTATTCAAGGCTTCGTGGGGGTAACCGGAAGACACGCGTGCCCCAATTGTTTCCGCGGACCAGCAGTTCTTGTATTCTTGTATTTGTTTTACTGAGGTTAAGGTTAGAAATAAGTTAGGGTTAGGCATAGTTTTACTGAGGTTACGTTTAGGAATAAGGTTAGGTTTAGGCACCGTTTTACTGAGGTTAGGTTTAGGAATAAGGTTAGGTTTAGGCATAGTTTTCTGAGGTTACATTTAGGAATACCAGGTGAATACCGCCGGATTTGACCCGGGGCGAATGTGTTTTGGGTCGAGCGTTTTGGTATCCTTCGTGGGTCGTGTAATTGATAGAAAATACGTCATTTTTTGGATGAACTACTCATTTGTTGTCACATAAGCTGCATCTGTGAAAACAACACGCCATGCATAAATAATGATTCAAGACCCTTCAATACAATAATGAAGGATAACATAAACATTTACCTGTTCTATTTCACCAATTTCGTGGAAATTCAGATGGCCATAATTGAGTCGTTGATTTGCGTCGTTAATGGCCAGATCCACAAACTTCTTGACGACGGGCTGCAGTCGGCTGTAGCTGTTCTGTCCCCGTCCCGTTGGCAGGTGGAGGACCGCGGTCAGGAACAACATGGAGGACACAGTAATAAGTCTCATCGTCTCCTCCAACACGGCAGACTAACAGGCGCTCAGAGAGAACTGCAGGAGAACAGTGTAGCTGCTCAAACTCTGGAAGGGGTCAAAGAGCAGCAGATGTTCATGTGATTTCACTCTGTGGTCGTTTTCAACTTGTTCAAACTCTGGTGATTAATTTAACTAGAATAGTAGTAGTAGTAGTTGTGAATTAGCAAACTGGACATTTAGTGATTTAGTCTGAATGTTAGCCTCATTGTGCACTAATGCACGCAATTGTTAAGGCAGGTTTTATTTGTGTTGTTTCTCATAAGTGTGCATCCTTTTGTCTGTAAACAACATAGCCGCCCCCCGTCCCCTTGCCTGCAGTGTGTCTCTCACACACTCTCTCACACTCGCACGCACACACACACACACACACACACACACACACACACACACACACACACACACACACACACACACTCACACTCACACTCACACACACACACACACACAGCACGGAGAAGCTGTAAAGAGTTCGAATGAATTCATAATATAATATAACAGAGGTATCGCACACCTCTGTTATATTATAGCAGACATAGCGTCCACCTCGCACACACACGCACGCACGCACGCACGCACACACACACACACACACACACACACACACACACACACACTGCAAGGCAACAGCAATAGGCGTTGTTACGCGTCGTCGTCCTCCTCCTCCCTCTCTCTCCCTCTCCTTGTCTCTCTCTCTGCCCTCTCTCCCTCCCCCTCTCTTTCTCTCTCTCTCTCTCTCCCTCCCTCCCTCCCTCCCTCCTTCCCCTCTCTCTCTCTCTCTCTCTCTCTCTCTCTCTCTCTCTCTCTCTCTCTCTCTCTCTCTCTCTCCCCCCTCTCTCTCTCTCCCTCCCTCTCCCTCTCTGTCTGTGTCGTCCGGGTGCTCACTTGCGCGCGCGCGAGAGAGAGAGAGTAAGTATTAGACCGATGTGGTCCTATTTTTTTTATCATCATTAATGAACCCTACCTACACTTGCATTTTAGAATGTTCAAACTACCATTTTACTAGAACCCAGTAGAACAAGTGAACTGCACAACAGCTGTCTGTCTCATTGATTGTCAGTGGCAGCGCATGCATGTGCACATCAAAATCACACTACAAAACCCGACATTTGATCAACAACAAAATATAGATTAATATATTTGACAACATACAGCCAACATCCCAAAATTGAGTCTTAATATCCAGCAAGTAGCCTAATATAAATTAATAACTGCAAACAAATTACAAGTTTAGGCTATCAATGTCCTACAAAAGTAGAGATAAGCTGTGACCTCACCGGCGCTCTGATGGACAATAAATAAATAATCCTTTTGCAAACAACATCCATGTTCTGTTCTCTTGTCAACAATGCTGCTGCGCAACAGGGCAGATCTCCGCCAGGCCAGGTGGCCCTACCCAGGCCCATGAAATTCATAGGCAGGCATAGTAGCAAATTAGAATGAAATCTGCTCAAACAGACTCATATATACTGATACAGAACCATATAGACTATATATTGTAGCTGTCGATTGGAAACACTGTTCCTTTTAAAAAATGTAAATGGTGAAAATAGCCAATCTACAAGCTATAATTATTCATAATTAAGAAATAATATATTTATTGATTTAAAATCAACTTAAGTAATTATTAGTGCAAGTTCAATTCCATTTAATTTGAATGAAAATAACTTAACTAATGTGACCCCTATACAGTCAGTGAAGTCCAGGACTGAATGTGAGAAAATATTGAGACTAATAGGCTATTACTTTGTACAAATATTGGTAATTTGCCAATATATTATTTTGTGAAATAAATGGGTTATATTTCACAGATGGTTAAACTATTCTTGTACTATATTAAAATTAAATCATCCTTAACCTTCAAGTTAAATTCATTATTTCTGTGGACTTAAAAATCATTGTTTTATTTGATGGCCTTCCTAAGGCCAAGTGGCCTTGCCCCTAAAATGACGAAATTCCAGGCCTGGCAGCAGCAGTGCTGTGTCACACAGGTGGCTACCCCAATCATCTCCCGATATGGTATGGAACATTTTGTTCTAAATCGGATAATTTCTTCCATATTTAATAGCAAATAGATAGGTGTCAATGCTTACTGGGAATACATACAGGATAGGTGGACACAATAGGGACATCTGGGCACCTTGATGTAAAATTGGCTATTTAAGTATCTACATATAAACGCATTTTAGTGGGCACCTTTTTTTTTTTACCTTTAACAGGAATTCCCGAGAAGCCCGGGAAAAGGTCTGAAAACTCCCGGGAATTAAAATTAGCTATATCCCGGAAAATGTTAAACCCTATTGAGTTGTGAGATAAGGGAGACACTTTGCTCTGTATTTGGGGGAATCAATCAATGACACACCACAACTCATTTACATACAGTATACTATAAGACAGGTTGTTAATCACTTAGGGGTCTTCAACAGATATCAAATATTTGTGTGATAGGAACTTTTTAAAATTATATATATATATTCATTTCATTGACAGTGCTGTCAAACAAGTCTTTGAAGCAATGTATGAAATCTATGAAAAAGTTTAATCTGCAACACAATTTCATACAATATGCTAGTTGGGGGGTCCCTGCTTCATCTCTCTCTCTCTCAGCTAAGGGGTCCCTATCCTGAAGAACGCTGAAGACCCAGGCTGCTCTAAACCCACTTAAACCCCAGACCTCATAGAGGCGAGTGACCTCATATCGTTGTTCCGTCGGGTAGGGGTCCGTCGGGGGGTACGCCGAGACCTTATCGACCGACTCGGAGAAACCGAACATGTTCAGTCTTTGGGCCGACCGGTAGAGCCGTGGTGCAGAGAAGAGGGGGGAGAGAGAGGGGTAAAGGTTTGGTCTGAGCTGGCTTCGGTGTTGCCAGATACTGTGAGAAAAACAAGCAACCAGGTCTATGAAAACAAGCCCTAAAGAAGCAACCAGTTTCACCACTTGAGCCCTATTATATCTAACCTGACTCAGCCAGATGGGTGCGGTATTGAGTTTCACAATACACCCTGCATCTGGGATCGCTCAGGGAGTTGAGCTACCCGGTCGCTGCGTGTACGAACCAATCAGCGGCTGCCAGGGGTGGGATCATCCAATCACCTGCCAAGTAGCTTGAAAAAATGAAAGCGTCTTGCATCGATTCTGCTACCTGAGTCTCAGATGGAAGTAGGCTGTGAAACAAAATGTGTGTCGCAAGCTTCTTCCATTTGGCGGAGTCAGGTTATATTATATCAGCTATTTTCAAAAATAATTTTGAAAACAAGCCCAAATAAGCAACTACACTTCAGAAACAAGCCCAAACAAAAGCAACCAGCAAGTCAGCAACTGCAAGTATTTACAAGTGACTTCACAGGAAAACAAGCCCAAAGTCGCTTATAATAGACAGACCTGGCAACACTGGAAGGCCAGCCTGCCAGCTTTAAAGACGCACTGAAGTGACATTTTCGGTCATTTTATTTTGAAGGTTCAGCCCGAAACGTCGGCTCAACGACTCTAAACCAATCAGAAGGTCCCATCCCTTCAGGCTATGGGACGTTGGATCTCAATCACTTCAGCCGTGCTGGCACACGGCTAGTGTTTGTTTACAAGTGAGAGAGAGACGGCCAGTGAAGCACGTTTGCTACTACCTGGCTTATTTCTAACCTATAATGTTTTCAGATACATATTTTAGTGTGCAGATGAAGTTTAAAATGAGTAATACACTCATCTTCAATGAGATTCAAAACGGAGTATCTCTGTAATTAAAATCAGCTGTGTTTGAAGAACGTGCAGCTATGGGAATCAAACAGGTGCATGTAATCAAGATTCATTTATATTCATGAAGGCTGTATTATGTCATCACGCAGCACGTTTTCGTTTACAGGAAGTAATTAAGATTGGCTTTTTAGGGACTTTAGATGTAAAAATACACAAAAATGGGTTTTGTTTTTTTTGGCATCTATTGTTAGGTATGCCCATATGATGACCACGGATATGCTCTAAAAGTGTGAAAAACATATTTTTCATTTCACTACACCTTTAAGGCATTAGCACAACACTATGCACATTGGCCCACAGTTTGTGCTGAACGAAATGCCAACTTTTGCCAACAGATTACCAGTCTGTTGCAGTCTGAAGTCTGTTTGGTGGAGAGTCACCTCAACACATTTTGCTAGTCTGGGATGGCTCAGGGAGCCTGTGTCATTTTGTGTCATCTTATTCTGTGTCATTTTAAGACTTCTTTCGCTATGCAAAAATAGTTGATCTGCTATTTATTTTTTTTTATCTTGAAACTTTGTGCAAATCTTTGAAAAAAAATGTTAAAGCAACATTTGTAACTCAAATCTTTGCTTCAGGGGATTCTACAAATGTCTTCTAAATCCTAACCTAATCCTTTATTGAAAAAAATATTGCTATAATCAGTGGTTCTCAAACTTTTGCCGAGTCATGTGTACTGTTTTAAATCCCTCCGGAAAGCTCACCTTTACAAAGCTGCTTTATAACCCCCAACACCCAAGAGGAAATCACACAGCTGGGAAAAAGTGCAACTGAAAGAGATGAAACAACAGTGCAACACTTTAGTTCAGTGGTTCCCAGACAGCGGGTCGGGACCCATTTGTGGGTGTCGCGGACACATTTTTAGTGTTTTTAGTTTAGAGTACAATTTCCTGCAATTTGATTTTATCTATTCAAAAGATTTAAAAAGTTTGGGAACCATGCACTGCTTCAATTGACATTTATCACAAAGAACTGTCAGAGAACAAACTGCATAAATGTCGACGAGACACAGTAGACTAACGGAGATGACAAAGTGGCTGTCTGGAGGCGAGGCACAAAGACCACACAGGACACAAAGGGGAGCGGACGCCTTTCCATCCAGCTGCACTTCTTCAGAAGAGTCGGGAGTCGAAGACGCTGCCAACTTGTCTTATCTTTGTCTTTATCGTCGGCAGTGGTGGAAAAAGTACTCAAATATTCGACTTAAGTAAAAGTACCAATACTGCAATATAGAAATACTCTGTTACAAGTAAAAGTTTTGGAATAAAAAATGTACTTGAGTAAAAGTACAAAAGTATTGGTATTGATTGATTGATTGATGTACTTTATTTAGTAAGACATGAGAACAACAGTACATGGAAGTACAAATTCACAATACAAGGTCTACTAAACTGGAAGACTCATAAAAGCACTGAGCTTGTTTCAAATGAGTTCCCCATGCACACAAATCATGATGACATATAAGAGACAGACAGATATACACAACTACTATAGAATGTCATACAATCAGTTTACAGGTTACTGGTATGAAGAGTGAGAAATATGTACAAAAGGAGAAGGAGAGAGGGGGGGGGGGTAGGGGGGTAGGTTAGGTTAGGACTTAGACAGGGGCCATTTTCCAATTGCAGCCTCCTGAAGGTGTATCTTTAGGGCTGTTTTGAAAGAGAGTAAGGTTTTACACTCCTTTACTCCTTTTGGTAGGGCGTTCCACATTTTTGATGAATAGCATGAGAACGAGTTACTTCCCTTTGTTGAGCCAAAAAAGGGTTGGACAAGGTTTGTGGAGCTTCCTCTGGTATTGTGATCATGGACATCATTAACATTTTGGAAGTATTTTGACAAATACAGGGGGATCCCAATGTTATGGTATATCTTAAAGACCAGGCCCATAGCAAGTTGCTGTACTCTGTCCGCAACCCTAAGCCATCCAATCCTATCAAAATGATCAGGGGTTAGATGGGTTTTGTAATTGAGGCCAAGAAGTAGCCTTACAAGTTTGTTTTGGGATGTTTGGAGTCTTGTTTTTAAGGCCTTGGAGGTGTTGTGATACCACGAAGTACATGCATAATCGTAATGACCTTGTATGAGGGCCACTGCAAGAGTCTTCAGAGTCTTCTTACTGACTTTACGATCAATACTCCGCAAATAGCGTGTTTTTTTGTGGACCGTTTTGATCGTTTTTTTCAGCATTTTTGTCACCAGAGAGGTCAGCCTCCAAGATAGAGCCCAGGTAGGTAATTTCGTTTTTTCTTTTGATGATATCATCACCCGCTTTGATCGTGAAGCTCTCTGCCTTTCTGAGGTTAGGAGTGGACCCAAAGAGGATGCATTCCGCTTTGCCCAGGTGTAATGAGAGCTTGTTGTCGGAGAGCCAGATGCAGATCTTGTTGAGTTCAGAGCTGAGAGTTTTCTCAACCTGCAGCCTGTCCCTGTCCGAGACTAGCAGGGCCGAGTCATCTGCGAACAGGAACAGGTTGCAGTCGCAGGCTGACGACATGTCATTCACATATATCAGGAACAGTAAGGGCCCTAGTATACTTCCTTGGGGAACACCACAAGTCACTGGGAGGGGGGGGGACTGGGTGCCGTTTACTTCCACCACTTGCTCCCTCCCTTCCAGGTAGGATCTCATCCAGTTCACTGACGTGTCATCAAAACCTATTGCTTTGAGCTTATTGATCATAATTGGGTGATTAACGGTGTCAAAAGCCTTCTGGAGGTCCAGCATGACCATGCCGCAATATTTGCCCTTTTCGATCTCTTGTTTGATAGAGTCGTTCAAATAGAGAAGGCATGTGTCAGTGGAGTGGTTTGTTCTGAAGCCAGATTGGAATTTGTAGATTAGATTTTTCTCGGCAAGATACTTGTCGACCTGTTCATAGACTATTTTTTCCATGACTTTCGAGATGGAGCTTAGAATAGAAATAGGGTGGTAGTTGCCAGGGTCTAATTGGTTTCCTTTTTTGAACAGAGGGGTCACCCTTGCTTTTTTGAAGTCGTTAGGGACCTGTCCCTGTGAGGTGGAGAGGTTTACTATGTGGGTAATGATTGGAGCAATGGAGGCGGCTGAGTCTTTTAGAAATTTGGGGGGGATATTGTCGAGGCCTGTGGCTCTGTGTTGATGAAGAGCACTCCATTTTTTAAACACCTCTTCTGTTTTCACAGGGGAGAGTTTAAAGTCATCTTTGCAAACACCCTGTTTTTCGTAAAATGAGACAACATACTCCTCACCATATCTCCCAGAGTGTGGAGGAAGTTTTTCAACCAAATCTGAGGCTACGGTCGTGAAGAATATGTTGAGGATTTTACTCACTTCGTGTTTGGATGAAATGAGAGTGTCATTCACCTTGAGGCTTAAAGGACAACTTTGTTTTTTTACAACCAAGGTTTATATTTTAGCTTGTAATTAAAGTAAATAAATGATGAGTGTAATTTTTTTGTCATTTACTGCTTTCTATAGTTTTAGCATTTTTTGCGATATTTTTTACAGTGGGCGGGGGCATTCTGTCCGGTGGCTAAATATGCCTTTTTTACACAATAAAAAAGGTCCGGCTGTCTGAGATGGCCAGATGTGAGTTATTGGGGGCTAGAAGAGCTACTGTAAATAATAATAAAGAAAACGCCGGGTTAATGTGTTAAAAAAATACATATTTAGCCACCGGACAGAATGCCCCCGCCCACTGTGAAAACACTGTAAAAAAGATTGTGAAAATTGCTAAAACTATAGAAAGCAGTAAATTTGAAATTTTTAACACTCATCTTTTATTTACTTTAATTACAATCTAAAACATAAACATTGGTTGTAAAAAAACAAAGTTGTCCTTTAAGTTTGAAAGCCTGGTTTTCAATTTTTTGCTGCAGCCTAGGAGGTTCTTGAGTAGCTTCCAAAGTTCTCGTGTTTTTTTTTGATTTTCCTCAATCTTGTCATCGAGGTAGCTTTTTTCTGCTAACTGGAGCATTTTATTTACCTTGTTTCTTAGCTTGTTTTTTTCCTTTTCAAGTTTGGCTACGTGGGATTCGAGACCTTTGTTAAAACATTTGGCTAGTTTGATCCTACTTTTATGAAGCTCAGAACACTTTTTGTCTCTGACTTTCATGGCAGTAAGGATGTCCGAATTCATCCATGGTACCGAGCGGGTTTTGACCCTGATGGTTTTCAAGGGAGCCACACTGTCCAAAATTTGAATGAATTTGGTTTTGAAACTAAGCCAGGATTCGTCTGCCTGTGTGCTGTTTAGAACGTCGGACCAATCCTGTTCCTCCAGTCTGTGATCTAAGTCCTCACTCTTATAATTTTTTAGGTCTCTGATTGTGACTGTTTTGTGGTAACCGGTCTTACGTTTACGTTTCTTTCTGGTGCAGAAGATCATGTTATGATCAGATATGCCACAGGTAGAAACACCACTATTTAGGATTTTTTCCTTGTCCGTTGTTAGAATGAGATCTATGGTAGTTTGAGAGGAAACACACAGCCTTGTGGGCTGAGTGATCAGCTGGTGGAGTGAATGCCGATCACAAAACGCCTTGAATGACTTATACATTGACGCTTCCTTGCGGAGCGTGTCAGTGTTAAAATCACCAAGAAGAATCGTCTCCGCATGGTCCACTTTAGCTAAGCATTCATCAAGTCTATCATAGAAATCAGTCTGGTTAGGAGGTCTGTATATGGTACCGACTAGCACAGGTTTGGAATGTTTAAAAATGATCTCGACCCACACAGCTTCAATGTTTTCATCCATCAGGTCTTCCCGAAGGATGCAGACATTGTCAGTATGAACATACATGCAAACACCACCCCCGTTTCTGTTCCTATCTTTTCTGAAGAGTTTGTAGTTTTCAATCTCAATCACAGAATCAGTTATCGCTTGATCAAGTTTTGTTTCAGAGAAAGTTAAAATGTCAACCTTACCATCATAAAACATCTGCTTGATTTGTGTTAGCTTGTCTCCTGCAAGAGAATTCACATTAAGATGTATCATGTGCAAGCCAACGCCAAACGATTTGATCATTTTTTCAATGGATAGGTGTTTATCCACTGAGAGATGTTTAGGAGCAGTCTCGGGGGGGGAGGGGGGTGTAGTGTCCATCAAAGCCATTGTTCCGTCGTGGGCAGCCAGCAGTGGGGGTTGGGGGGGGATGGGGGGTTGGGGGGGGATGGGGCGCGGAGGTCCCAGCACGGCCTCTGCTAATGGTCCCATCTCGGTCTCTGCTGGGGCCCTGGCCGTGGAACGAACCGTAGGTTTGTAGCGGTGCATCAAGGTCTCTGCTCCGGTGAAAACAGCTAGGTGACTCCTTGGTTCCACGTTCTCGGCTACGCTGCATCTCCCGGTTGATCGCCGTTGTGCGTCGGTGCGAGCGTCCTCGTCGACGGCTGCGGTGGATACGACGTCGGTGTTTAGGTTGATCATTTGGGTTGATTCGCCTAGTCGAGTAGGTGGGGAGCCATTGTTGTTGTCGACGAGGCTAGCTTCGGTAGCAGGTGTTCACTCTCCATTCCGACATCTCACCACTCCGACTAGTGGCTTCCGCGTGCGGTTAGGGTTAGGGTTAGGGTTAGGTATAGGGTTTGTCAACGTCGGAAAGGCGACATGTCGGAAAGGAGAAATGCACCCTCGGTAGCAACGTAGGCTAGGCTAGCTCCGGTGCTCCAGAAGATCTTTGTTCCAGCCTGGCTTTGTTGTTGTTTTACCCCGTTGCTGGTGGCAACGTTGGCCGCAAGCCTGTTGGATTCAGCTGTAAACCGAGCAGATTGCCTTGTGGTTACAGGGCCAGGGTTTACTTCAACGTCTCCGGAAAGTAGTAGAATTAAACAGAAGTACGTCTTGCGATTGCATCTACCATTCAGGGGTTTGTTTCTTCGCTTCGGGTTGGCTGTGAGAGTCGAGTGGATCGTCGCGGTTCCATAACCTGGGTGTTTTTTCTCGGTTCCAGAAGTTAGGTAGAAGTCATTGTGTGATTCTACCTTTTCTTTCTCGTATAATTCCATATCCTTCTGGTGTATGATCCATGCGGAGTTGAGGTGTAAATCCATAATCCACAGGATGAGGATAAGGAAAGGTATACGAGGACGCAGGACGCGAGAGCGATCATCGATGCGACCACCCATGTCGACTGCCGGAAGCAACTGACAATGTACTTAAGGAATCCAAAGTAAAAGTACTCGTTACGCAGAATATCCCGTTTCACATGTTTTCAAATGTATAAAATTCTTAGAAATCATTTGAAAATAGCAGATCTACAAGCTCACAATGCATTGCGATGCGACGCATTGTGAGCTTGTAGATCGGCTATTTTCAAATGGCCGAAATGTATATAGGACTGCAGTGGTTAATGTATGTTTTGCAATAATAATCAAAATCTACAAAGTAACCTGTAACTAAAGTTTTCAAATAATTGTAGTGGATTAAAAGTTACAATATTTGCCTCTCAAATGTATTGGAGTAGAAGTAAAAGTATTGAAATTTGGAAATACTCAAGTAAATTAAAAATATGTCAAAATTGTCCTTAAGTACAGTACTTAAGTAAATGTACTGTACTTAGTTACTTTACACCACTGCTCGTCGGTTGCTGGGTGTTTTAATTGTGCTGTAAATGTATGTATTGTTTTCTCTTGAATGTATGCATTGACCCGGGCAAAACTAATTTCCCTTGTGGATAATAAAGGACATTACACTACGTTAGCCCGTGATCCTACCATTATTATTTTTTTAATGAGATTCAGAGTACACTTGAAAAGCCTTGTCTGATCAAATCATATCCATTTCACCCAGTACACCTTACCTGAAATACATTAGAGTTGTGAACCACCAGTTCCTGGGCGACCCCTAGTGGCAGGTATTGGCTCTTTAACTGAACCTTTTTCACAGTACATTGATTTTTACATTAAAGATGTGGTGACCAATTTGCCCTCCGAACGAAGAGACACACCTGACTTTTTGTATAAAGTCCATTGTATAAGTTAAAGTCCATTGGTGATATTGCAGATTCAGAGTTTATATGCACCATGGATGTTACCAGCCTTTATACAGTGGTGTAAAGTAATAGGTACATTTACTCTGTACTGTATTTAAGTACACTTTTGAGGATTTTATTTTATTTTACTGGAGTGTTTCCAATTTTCAATACTTTTACTTCTACTCCACTACATCTCAGAGGCAATTATTATACTTTTTACTCCACTACAATTATTTGACAACTTTAGTTTCAAGTTACTTTGTAGATTTTGATTACTATTACAAAGCATGCATTAACCACTTCAGCCCTAGGCATACTAATGCTATTTGAAAATAGCCAATCGACAAGTTTCCAAAGTTTCTCCCACACAACTATCCTTCTCCGTTCTCTACACTGGCTCCCCGTAGCGGCTCGCATCCAGTTTAAAACCCTGGTGCTAGCCTATAGGGCAGTGAACGGAACAGCTCCTTCTTACCTCCGGGCTATGGTCGATGCTTACACCCCTGCCCGACCACTTCGGTCTGCCACCTCGGGGCGACTGATTGCCTCGTCCCTCAAGGGTCCTTCTGGCCGATCTACACGGTCACAACTTTTTTCTGTTCTGGCCCCACAGTGGTGGAATGAACTCCCCACTGATGTCAGGACAGCAGAGTCACTGCCCATCTTTCGCCGCAGGCTGAAAACCCACCTCTTCAGGAAACACTACCCTTCCTCTTCGCCTTGCCTACTTGTTGTTAACTAGTTGTACAAACTCTTGTTTTATTATTGTATAGTTTTATTGGATCTTCTTTAGTCAATACACATACACATACACATTGTTTTAGCTCTTGCTCATTTTGCTATTTGTCTCATCTGTTTAAGAAAGTAGGTAGCTGATATGTTGCACTTTTACCTTAGCGCTAGGTATACACTTAAAACTTCTGGTGATTAGTAGTTTTGGATGCATGTCAGCTGTATACCACAAAGCATGCAAACTAGAGCTCTTCACGGGCCCCCCGATTCCGAAAATACCCAACAGAACCTGAGACCTGCACGGGTCGGCTCCGTGTTTTATCACTTGATACCGGGTCGGAATCGCCGCTATTACCTCGGAACTCTGGTCTGTCCATCATTATGTGTAATGCCCGAGTGGATCCAAAAAGACCCGTAGTATGCCTTCTGTGTGTGTGTGTGTGTGTGTGCTGCACTAATCAGGAGAGAAAGCAATGAAGTGTTGTTTAACTTGTGTGCGATGTTTTAGACCGACCTAGGATCAGGTTAGTGCGGCAGCGACATGAATGGTTGTGCATCTTGCGTGATGTTTTAGGCTGGTTTAAGAGTACTGCAGCGCAAAAAAAAAGTTGGTGGTGCGCACCACCATACTGCAAGGCAAGCCAGCTGCCAGGCTGATTTGAAAACACTGGTGTGCAAATGATCATGGATTCCTCTGACGACGTGAAGGCAAAGCTTTCATCATAAAATGGTCATTGGTCAATTCGGTCTGCTATTATTTCAAAAAGTCCACATTTATTTACAAAGAAAACCTTTTGTTACGCATATTAAATGTAATACCTCTGCGTCTGCTGTTTTATTATTTGTTTTGTTTTTTCGGTACTTGTATGGGTTAACTTAGTACATTTACTCAAGTGCTGTACTTAAGTACAATTTTCAGTACTTTTACTTCTACTCCACTACATCTCAAAGGCAAATATTGTACTTTTACTCCACTACAATTATCTGAAAACTTAATTTAGTTACTTTGTAGATTTTGAATATTATTACAAAACATGTATTAACCACTTCAGCCCTATATACATTTTGGCCATTTGAAAATAGCCGATCTACAAGCTCACTTTGTTTTTGTACTTTTACTCAAGTCAATTTTTAATTCCGGACTTTTAGTTGTAACAGAGTATTTCTATATCGCAGCATTGATACTTTAAATACTAAAAAATGTGAGTACTTTTTCCACCACTGATTATAAGACAAATATAAAGAGCTGTATGTAAACATTGCATCCCTCATCCTATCTAAAGTGCTGACTTCATCATGGTTCACAGTAAGTCAATATCAGACAGTGGGTGGTCACTTCAACCTTTGACCCCTTCCTTGTGGTGAAGGGACTGGAACACAACAGTTCTTTTCCTTCTACTGTTCTCACTGTTCACTTCATTTTACACTTTAAAGTCTTAATGTGCAGACATGTATGTGATAATACAATGCTGTCTCTTCTTCATATGGTTGCATACTCTGAACTCAGTAAATGCTGAAGGTAAGACAGTCATTAGATTGGTTATGTGTTAAAGTGTTGTTCAACTATTTAACTTGAGTTAGTTGTGCCCGATGTTTGTTTGACAGTCTCTTGTTTGAAACAACTGCAGAAATATGTCAAATTGTTTCTTTTTCAGATTGTAAACTTGAAGATTTTAATGTTGTTCAATTTTGACATAACTGGTGTGATGCCATAGGCGGCGGGTGAGCCTGACATTTGGAAGGCTAACATTTGACCGACTATTATACAGCAACAGGATGAAGTGACTAACCATGAAGTACAATTAATTGATTTAACCATGCCCCCAAAAAGGCTAAATAACAACCCAACATAACAAGGCTTCCGTTTCAAAATCAAACACATCTATTAATCAGAGCACTTGAATGTATGAATCTGTCCAAATCAGCTGAATGCGCGTCTGTCTGTTTTTTATTTATGTCTGTCTGTCTGTCTGTCTGTCTGTCTGTCTGTCTGTCTGTCTGTCAATGTGTTGTTGTTAATTAATTTAAAAAAAAATGTTTTGTTGGCCTACCAAGAATCATCCTCGTGCTTGACATATTCTTGTGGTGGCTGCTGTGATGATGACACACATGATTATAATCCAGACGTATCTATATCTATAATCTATAATGTGTGCAATAGCCAGCGGTACATTTAGGAAGGCTTAGCCTTCCCTAGGCTACATTACCTGCCGCCGCTGTGTGACACTGACCTTTACCCCTTGGAGCACAAGTCAGAGTGGGTTGTAATGTTGGCTTTTAGAGATTCTTCAGATTAAGGTGTTTGGAAAATGGCTGTAATCCTCAAGGTTCTATGCTGTGTTTATCTGCAGTTAACCATTGCACAACTACGTAGCATGATGTCACATCTGAACAAATAACATTATTGTGGTGCAGATCACATTAGCCATGGACACACCAGCTGCATCATTGAGTTGTATGTAGCAGCAGTTGTATGCATCAGCACTTGAACACAGCAAGCGGGCAAGTCAATCTTGGCATGAACATATGAGCCTGTGAGGCAAACAGCACTTGAATCAAATTAAACAAACATATTCACATAATGCAAAGCCACCTTCCCCCTGAACATTTCACTAGTTTTGAAGTTATTATTATAGATTTCATGGCAGCTTTCTAGCTGGCGAAGTTGCAGCTCTGGTGTGAGTAGGATGGTTGAACATAGATAGGGCTTAGAAGTTGACTCCGCTCCTTTAGCTGGCTGGTCTTTTATCTCCCACGTCGCAGTTCCATGGACTGTCAATACGGACCCCCAGCTGCGGCTCAAGACTGTGACTGCGGACCGGGCCTCTCCATGGAGCACGACCGTGGATTTCTACTACACTACACTATACCACTACACTATACTGTATATTATCTCAACATTATTATATTATACCATTATATACTGCATACACATTATTGCTGTACTATATTATATTATAATATACTATCTTACACTATTATATTTGCTACCATTGTTATTGTTACTACTTGTATCTCTGTCTGTCTCTCCCTCTCTCTCTCTTCTTTCCCCCGACACGGTCGAGGCAGAAGGCCGCCACCCTAGAGCCTAGGGTCTGCCTGACGTTTCTTCCAGTTAAGAGGGAGTTTCCCGTTGCCACTGTCGCAAAATTGCTTGCTCAGGGTGGGATTGTCGGGTCTCTTCTCTACATGTAAAGTGTCTTGAGACAACTTGTTGTGATTTGACACTTTAATAAAATTGAATTGAATTGAATTGAATTGGTCCCTGACAACAACCAGAAGACATGGGGGGAATGCACAGTAATATCTTTCTGGTAAGGTTGGCTTAAATGGCAAAAAACTATTGATTATATACATAAAATATATCATTTTCATCCAGTGTCGCATCTCCACCAGGCTGGACGGCCAAAGGCCACAGACAATGTTTTCACACATGTCTGTCCGTCCGTATGTCTGTGTGTTTGCGAGCTGCTAATCTCCGGCACAGCTGGACTGATCAGCATGAAACTTTGCACACACACTTCCAGTAGGCACACTGGCATGAAACTTTGCCACACATTCCCACACATTCCCAGTAGGCACACTATTTCAAATCGGCCTCAGGGTGCACATACGTGAAATGTGTCCTCTGCATATACGTAATGTATTTACATGCAAAATATTAGGAGCAGCAAATGCTTTGAATACAACACCCAGGGAGCAGTTTGGGGTTACATTTCTTGCTCAGGGACAGACACATAGGGCCCTATTTTGCGGGTCTTAACACATTGCCTGCCGAGATCGCATATAATTTATGTTCTTTCAAAAGTTTTTTTGGGAAAATTCCACAAGGGGCGCCCTAACAGCTTTGGAATGATCCCTCATCACTCAGATAAGCAGTAGGCGGATGCAACGTCATTCCAAAAAACAGACATCCATCCAGCCCAACTATAAACGATTTTTAGAAATACTCGGTTTCTTTTTTTTTGTGATGAAAACCATAGCACCAAAATGGCTGATCGCGGTTGGAATGTTATTGTCCCAGTGGATACACGGATCCCTTTGCCAACCCACAGGGCCTTTTTTATTTTTATTTTTTGTACACAACGTGGCTTCCACGGTGTTTCACAGATCGCTGATTTAAGATAATTACACAGGCAAGGGGATTAACCCAATCTCTTATTAACGTGGCGGCACGGAATCACTGCAGCCTGCCCGAGTCTGACTGCTTTATTTTAGTGTAACTCGAACGCGCACTGCTCGGTATGGGGTAAATAAATTAATATGCAAACGTATTCCATTCATGGCGATGTGATTGGTATCATAATATGTCATTCATGTTGGCTACAAGCCTACGTGACAGAGATTGTACCACTACGGATTACATGAAAGACACAGGTGGGCGCGTGTGTGTGTGTGTGTGAGAGAGAGAGAAAGGCGTGTGCATGTGCGTGTGTGTGACTTGACAGTCAGCGAGGCGAGGCAACTCTTTCTTTTCTGTCGTGTTTCCAGAATATTTAAGGGCGTGTTATTTAAATGACGCTCGATTTCAGCCGTGACATTTATCAAGGCTGCGACCCAATGTACGCTAGGATCGCCTGTATAGGATTCGTTGATAAATGTGACTTTGACGTTGGTGTACGGCTGAATATATGGAAAAATATAAGCCGGTTTATACGCTCCGTTGATAAATGAGGGCCAATGATTTTTCCCACACTGATTCAATTCTTATATGCGGAAAATCGAAGATCTACAAGCCCGAAAAAAACGTAGGCTATACCTTTTCAGTTTTGGCGGCTGGACCCCCGTTACTGCCACGGGTAACGGCGACACCCGTCACCGCAACGGGGACCCCCTGTTACTGCCGCGGGTAACAGCGACACCCGTCACCACAACAGGGACCCCCCCGTTACTGCTGCGGGTAACGGCGACCCCCGTCACCGCAACGGGGAACCCCCTGTTACAGCCTAACAGAATTATATATTTATGGACTATATATTAGGGCCGGGTCTCGATTAAAAAAAATAATCTAATTATTTAGAGGCTTTGTAATTAATTAATCGCAATTAATCACATTTTAATCACATATCAATATTTGACCTGAGAACAGTGAAAAGCAATTTTTTCAAATGGATTTTGGCATACGTCTTTAAGTACATGTACTCAAGAAGGTATTTGGTATGAGGTATTTGCACTTGACTCTCGAGTATGTCCAATTTCTAATACTTTTACTTCTACTCCAGTAACTCCACTATATCTCAGAGGTTGTACTTTTTACTCCACTACAATTATTTGAAAACTTTAGTTACTTTGTATTTTTCGATTTTTATTATAAAACATTACAGTAACCATGTGAAAATAGCAGATCTACAAGCGCAAGGCATTGTGAGCTTGTAGATCTGCTATTTTCCACCCCTGGAGGCTGGTCGAGTGTGTTGTTGTCACTGTTGTTTTATAGTAGTTGAATTAATTATTAATAAAAATCGCCTGCATGTGATCCGCACCGCATCATGGAATCCCCCCCCCCCCCCCCCCAAGCGCACCGCCGCCCCCCCCTAAACGGGACAAGCGCGCGCGTAGGGGGGGGCATCCATTACAGATTCTGATTTGCCCAGCCAACATTATCAAGCAGGCATCATGTTTTCATGCACTGAGCTGGCTGCAGTGACTTTGTTGTTGTCTGTCATGTCTGAGAAGTGAGAACCACAGCTGTTGGTGCGCTGTAATATCGGTCCGTCTGAAACTCATCCAGTGAGAAACGTTCCGCGGTGCAAAAACAGGTGCGATTAAAATGCGTTAATTTTTTTACGCGATAATCTTTCTGTAATTAATTGATCGAAATTAACGCGATAAAGTCCCGGCCCTACTATATATATAAATTGTATATATTTTTCGACGACTTGTGCATTTAATTTGTCGGCAATACTTTGCCACGCTTTCTCACTGGATCCATTTATTGCGGCTGTGTTTCCTTTCTTGCTTATTATACATTTTACTTCCTTGTATGACTCCATGAGCTGCTGCAGTGCTGCTGTTCAACCACAGAGAAGAACGTCGCTCTGGTTTTGGGCTCCATGATTGGTCAAGTTCAAGGATTCTGCTATCGACTTTCATGGTCTTTTATAGGAATACGTGAAGCCTGGCTTAACCATCCTGGCTCGACACAGCCTGGCTTGACAAGGTCTAGCGCGACAAAGTCGCTCCTTTTCAGCCTGGCTTGGCGTTCATGGAACGGAATAAACCAGGCTGTATGGACCCGACTTTGTCAAACCTGGATTTGACTTAAGCCCATGCTTATAATTCACCTTTCGTGTAATAGGCCCCAGGTCTTATGACTTAACTGACCTAGAAGACCTGGAGGTGTGGCCAATGCTATTTCGCTTTTTGAGTGGCCAGACAGCAATTCGCCACGCCCCAGGTCTTAAGTTAAGTCATAAGACCTGGTACTTAAAGAGATATTTCACTTTCAAAAAAAATGTTTGGTCATTTTATCGTCTACTCAGGCTTTTGTGAGCCCCCCAGACAGTTTCAAACTCCATTTTTAACATGTTAGATTCATCAAAAACACCTGTCCTTGGTTCTGGTGACTCATCCTGCCCTCCTAATATATGAGGGGGCCGTGTTTTTTTGATTACTTTTTTCATTTATTTAAAAAATATATATATTGTATTTTTTTTCCCCCAAAATAATATCCAAAATAAATGAAAAAAGTAATTGAAAAAACACGGTCTCCTCACGTATTAGAAGGACAATGTCAGTCACCAGAACCAAGGACGGCTGATGAATCTAACATGGTTAAAATGGAATTTGAAGTTACAATGGGTTTGTATAGGAAGGGGGCGTGTCTGATAACATGAATATCAAATATCTAAATACTGAATCAAGCAACTTAAAAACTGTCCGGGGTGCTCCCAAAAGCCTAACCCTAACCAGGGCGCAAACCAGGGACCTTCTGTTTTGACAAACTCTCTACCAAAACACTGATCCTTGTGTTTACTCTCTCCATCCACCTACTTCTTCCTGTCCTGTCCCTTCTCGTCCTGTCCACCTACCATCGTCCCAGAGATGACCTGTTACAGTGGCAATGGCAGAAACTATCGGGGGACGGTTGCCAGGACGGTCTCTGGCAAAATCTGCCAGAGCTGGTCGGCCCAGACACCTCACAGCCACGAGCGCAAGCCAGAGATTTACCCATGCAAGTAAGAACCTCAGATATGTACCTATCTACAGTATCTATGCATCTATCTAGACAACTGTCAGTCTGTCTGTCTGTCTGTCTGTCTGTCTGTCTGTCTACTTGCTACCTACCTACTTATTTTTGTCAGAGGCCTGGACAACAACAACTACTGCCGTAATCCAGACAATGAGAGGATGCCATGGTGCTACACTACTGACTCACAGACACGCTGGGAGTACTGCCAGGTCCCCACATGTGATGGTGTTCCAGAGCCAGGTAACTTTGACCACTTAGTCAAGTTATGACCATGATTTTTTTTAAATTACTTTTAGGGAATATCTGCTGAGGACAAATAAATCACTCTAATCTCTCTATGACTCACTGTACTGTTTGCAGAGAAACTTTAGATAGATGTTGTTCCCAAGCTTACAGTTTACCGTTCTGTTACTGAGCATCAGTAGTAGCAGTATCCCTGCCTTTCCGAGGGAATCCCTGCCTCGGGACTCCCTCGGGATTCCCCTTGTCTTTCCCTGCCTCAGGGAGAGACAAGTGTGACTCCACTCATCAAAACCACATACTGGTTTCCACTCCAAGTACATACCAGACACTAGCTTAGTCATTTAACAACTGTAAATCCTATAGTCCTACGGCAAATAGCAAAATAGCAGGGGGGCTCTATTAGCTCAATGGTAAAAAATGCAGCACTTGCAAAGGAAACCAGGTTTAAATTTGGGGTAGAAGAGGGAAGTTACATAGTGCAGCTTTAACCATTGCATAAACTATGTAGCATTATGTCACATCTGTAATAGTAACATGGTGGTGCAGATCACATTAGCCATGGACACCAGCTGCATCATTGAGTTGTATGCAGCATAACTGACAAAAGCAGTCAAACACAGCAAGCGGACAGGACAACCGTCTTGGTACGAACTTAGAGCTTATGAGGCAAACAGCATTCAAATACAAGTCAAGAGTAGAATTTGAGTGGAATCATACATGACTACATAAATACATTGAAGGGATAAAGTATCTGAATTGAATTGTAGTATGAAATAGCGAAAGTAAACATAACTAGTTACTAATTTAAAGTAACTTACCGAACGCCTATGAGTAGTATGAATGACTATAGATGGGTGCCAATAAATGGGAGGAATAATTAATTGTAAATAGTTAAGTTGCTCGCCTTAGTGAGCCTACAATAAATAGTGACGATAACATTAGTGTACTCACCTTAACGAGCCCACAATAATTTGTTCCCCACTTCTTTAGGGTATTTTTGTTACTGTATATTTTCACATTATGTGAAATGCGTCCTCTGCAATGGAGCAGTGGGCGCTATTAATACAATGCCCTGGCAGTAGTTGGGGGTTAAGTTTCTTGCTCAGGGACATTTCAAAACACAGACAGGGGGCTGTGAGGGTGAACCTTATGTTCTCCAAAGCCTCTCTCTCTACCGACACACTGGTCCTTGTCTTTCCTCTCTCCGTCCATCTACTTCTTCCTGTCCTCAGCATCAGAGCCTACCATCGTTCCAGAGCTGACCTGCTTCACCTGCGATGGCATAAACTATCGGGGGACGGTTGCCAGGACGATCTCTGGCAAAACCTGCCAGCGCTGGTCAGCCCAGACACCTCACAGCCACGGCCGCACACCTGAAAACCACCCACACAAGTAAGAACACCCAGCCAAATATCTACCTATCTACATTATCTATCCATCTATTTAGCCGTATTTCTGTCTGTTTGTCAGACTGTCTATATTTTCACCTACTTACTGTATCTACCTACATATTATTGGTCAGTGGCTTGGACAAGAACTACTGCCGTAATCCAGACGATGAGAGGATGCCATGGTGCTACACCACTGACTCACAGACACGCTGGGAGTACTGCGAGGTCCCCAGATGTGATAGTGTTCCCCAGCCAGGTAGCTTTGACCACTTAAGTTCATGACAATGATTTTTGTATTTATTACTTTTAGGATATTTCTGCTGAGGACGAATAACAAACCCTCATCTCTCTGTAAGTCACTGGACTGTTTGCAGAGAAACTGACCATTGGTTAAGCTTGATGTCGATGTTCCCCAGCTTACAGTTTACTGTTCTGTTACTGAGCATCAGTAGTATCCCTGCCTCAGGGACAGACAAGTGTGATCCCACTCATCAAGACCACATATTGGTTGCATTGAAACAAAGTTTCCTGATGACCGGTTTCCACTCAAAGTACAAGGACAAACACTATCTTGGTAATTTAACAACTTGCTATAAGCCCTATACTTTATATACTTTGTTGTACGGCAAATAGAAACATAACAGATGAACAAGTTGACAATCTTGGGCCTCATGCAAGAATGCAATCTCAAATTTCTCGTATACAGTATGGCTACGAGAAGTCAACTCTGGATGCACCAAACCAACACTCTCACTCCCCTAAATGCACTTCCGCACTCCAGGAATGCAGAAGTGCTGTTCTCAAACACAAGATGTAAAGGGTGCCGCTAGTCGAGCGAGTCGCCGTGCCGAGTCCACTTCAGCCGACTCAGCGCCATTCGAGTTAATGTCAACCGTCTTGGTACAAACATAGAGCAAACAACGTTCAAATAATATTTAACGAACACATTTATTTTATTTTTCCTACATGTTTATCCCAAGATTTTGTAACCCTTATTTTTCACCCGGTGCCAATTTTCTAAGTGATCCTAGGCGCTATACACTCCCCTCACCAGCCTAGGGAGGCCAGGGCCGAGCTCATGCCTCCTTCAATGCATGAGAGCCAACTGGCCTTCTTGTCACCTGACAGGGGGGAGTTTCCCTGGTTGGACGTAGCGCGTGGAAGGAACACGTTATTCCAACCAGTTCCCTTCTCCTCCATCAGGCGCCCCGGCTGTCATGTGGGAGGGGGTATAGCAACCAGGATTACTACATGTTTTTGTGAGGGTATTAACTACCCTGAGAGACACGGGTAGAACATGCAAACTCCACACAGAGAGGCCCTTTCGCCAACCCCACCTAGGGTATGGGCGCTGATGACGAGGAGAAGAAGACACGCCCACAGCGTCCCCAGCGGGAATCGAACCCAGGACCTTTTAGCTGTGAGGCGACAGCGCTACTGACTGCGCCACCGTGCTCGCGAACACATTTATTTTTCCCCTGAACATTTCACTAGTTTTGAAGTTAGTAGTATAGATTTCACGGCAGCTTTCTAGCCAGCAAAGTTGCAGCTCTGGTCGGTCTGAATAGTTGAACTGAATGTAGAAGCTCAGAAGTTGACTCCAGGCTGGTTTCTGACAACAACCGGAATAGATTTTCCTAGTGGGTTTCTTTAGTCACTCTAGATGAGGATATCTTGCATTGTACCAACATTTAGCTTATACACAATATAATAAAAACATAATATACACACCACTGTTTTAAAATCAAATTAAAAATGGATAATTACCAGAGTTTAAGCAATTCTTAGCATCACCTTGTGCATCTACAACTCTGGCACACATTAGTATCTTTCTGGTAAAGTCAGCTTATATCTTTCTGGCAAAATGCAAAACACTGGTGTCCTAGCCTTTCCTTTCTCTCTCTCTCTCTCTCTCCATCCATCTACTTCTTCCTGTCCTGTTCACCTACCATCGTCCCAGAGCTGACCTGTTACAGTGGCGTCGGCATAAAGTATCGGGGGACGGTTGCCAGGACGATCTCTGGCAAAACCTGTCAGAGCTGGTCGGCCCAGACACCTCACAACCACGGCCGCACGCCCAACGACTACCCATGCAAGTAAGAACATCCAGCCAAATATCTACCTATCTACAGTATCTAATCATCTGTCTAGCCACCTCTCTGTATGTATGTCTGTCTGTACTGTACTTTCTACCTACCTACTGTACCTACCTACATATTTTTGTCAGAGGTCTGGACAACAACTACTGCCGTAATCCAGACAATGAGAGGATGCCATGGTGCTACACCACTGACTCACAGACACGCTGGGAGTACTGCCAGGTCCCTACATGTAATGGTGTTCCCGAGCCAGGTAGCTTTGACCACTTAAGTTCATGACAATGATTTTATTGATTCGTTTTGGGGGAATTTCTTCTGAGGATGAATAACAAACGAACCCTCTAGCTAGCTTAGCAACCGTTGCCAAAGTCTCAGACACACTCCCATGAGACATATCATATGAGTCAATGTAAACAAGCACACATGACTTATGCTCCCTTATTACTAACTCAATACTGACTTATGCAGCCTAATTACTAACTCCCCTCTGTCTTATGCTACCTTATTAGTGACTCTCTACTGCCTTATGTAGCCTCACTGACTCCCCACTGACTTATGCTCCCTTATATGGCATAGCAGCGGCGGCCAATTTGTGGTGCCACAGATATAAAACCCATACATTTTTTTCAAAATAGGGCCTAAAAAAAACGGCGGAATGATGAAGAACGATAAATAGTGTAGATAGCATTAGTGTCCCAACAATAAATAGTGAGGATAATGTGGCACCGTCAAAAACACACCCAATACTTAAATAATATACTTATAAATTAAACAAATAAAATACAAGTGAAAGGTTTGTAAAAGTACAGGGTGCTTAAATGTTAAAAGGACCGACTACGCCACCAGTTTGAGAGGTCTGGTCCTCAATTAAAACTTCTTAAAAACAGCAACACAGGTTCGTATGACAACTTTGAATTTAAAAGGCAAAAACTGAAAACTGAGGCAAATGGCAAATATAAACAATGGACTTTTATTGAAAATTATCCTAATTACAGAGGCCTCTAAAATAGCCGACACAACAATAAAATGCCTATTTAAAACCTACTAAAAAGGGCCGCTAACTAAAATAGAAAACAAAACAAGAACAAACAGCGAAATTAAAGATGAGCAGAGCACGGCAGGTAGGAGCCTTCAGTTCGCACACCTCCTGTGGAGGACAGAAAAAGACTGGGGCAGATCACTGTATAATGGCTTTTAAGCTGGTCGAAGTGGCATAGCCACACTATGTAGGCCAGGTGCTGTATGTCAAGAGACTTACCGACAAGGCAGAGTCAAAGACCCTGCCGCTGCGGTTGTTACGTTCACAGCACTGCCGTCTCCCCGTGGCACGGTGTCTGGCCGTCTGCTGGTCCGCTCTGCTCTCCGTCTGCTCACGCTGCCGTCTGCTCACGCTGCCTGCTGCTCTCGTCGGCTTGTGGAGAAACGAACAGAAAGACTGGGCAGATCACTGGTATACTGGCTGTTTAAACTTCTCGTTGTGGCATAACCACACCACGTAGGTCAGGCGCTGTGTAGTTAGAGACCTACCGACGAGGCAGAGTCAAAGACCCTGCCGCTGCGGTTGTTGCGAATACAGCCTGAGCCTGACGTCTCCTGGTCTTGGTCTGCTCACACACACTGCTCGCTACTCCCCGTCGGCTTGTGGTCCTCTACTGCTGCCCGTCTTCTGCCCGTTTCTCACTCGGTCTCTGCTCACTGTCCACTCTCCCTGTGCTCTGTCCTTGTGCTGCGTGCCCGGTGCCCTCCTCTCTCGTGTCGCTACAAACATTTTAAACTTGGTCCACAGTCTCTCGTGGGAACCTCCCCTCGGCCTACTCGGCTCCCGATTGGCCGGGACTAGAGCTACCAATGATCCTATATCACACGGCTGCTGTCTATTAGTGTCTGTGAGGGTGCCGTGGCAGAAACAAAAATTAACTCCACACAAAACCATTACAAACTGCAAATGTAGAAAAACAAAATATAGAAAAACAAACCATGCACAAAAATAACACTGCAAAAAATATCAAAACGCATCCAAACATCACAGCAAAATAATAGTCACACAATAAAGAAAATAATAGTTTTCTGCCTACTGACAATAACATTAGTGTGTTTGCTTTAGTGAGCCCACAATAATTTGGCCCCCACTACTTTTTTGTATATGCAAATATACAGTGACAAAAATAGTGTGGGAAATGGGTCTGCCTTTACCCATCCTAACTATTGGAACTAGAAGCAATGGTTCACTTTCTTTCTCAGGGACTCTTTGACACATATAGGCCTAGTAAACTGGAGGCAGGTGCAAACCAGGATACCTTTTGTTTCCAAGATGATCACTCGACCAAAACACGGATCCTTGATTTTACTCTCTCCCAGTGGTGGAAAAGGTACTGAAATATTTTACTTAAGTAAAAGTATCAATACTCCAATGTAGAAATACTCTGTTACATGTAAAAGTCCAGAATTCTAAATTTACTTGAGTAAAAGTACAAAAGTATTGGTATAAAAATGTACTTAAAGTACCAAAAGTAGAATGCAGAATGTCCCATTTCACAAGTTTTCAAATGTATAAAATGTATACAAATATTTTGAAAATAGCAGATCTACAAGCTCACAATGCGTCGCATCACGATGCATTGTGAGCTTGTAGATTGGCTATTTTCAAATGGCCGAAATGTAGGGCTGAAGTGGTTAATGCATGTTTTCTGATAATAATCGAAATCTACAAAGTAACTAGTCACTAAAGTTTTCAAATAATTGTAGTGAAGTAAAAGTATAATATTTGCCTCTGAGATGTAATGGAGTAGAAGTAAAAGTACTGGAAACTGGAAATACTCCAGTAAAGTCAAAATTCCTCAAAAGTGTACTTAAAGGTGTAGTGAAATGAAAAATATGTTTTTCACACTTTTAGAGCATATCCGTGGTCATCATATGGGCATACCTAACAATAGATGCCCCAAAAAATGAAAAAAAAACATTTTTTGTGTATTTTTACATCTAAAGTCCCTAAAAAGCCAATCTTAATTACTTCCTGTAAACGAAAACGTGCTGCGTGATGACATAACGCAGCCTTCATGAACATAAATGAATCTTGATTACATGCACCTGTTTGATTCCCATAGCTGCACGTTCTTCAAACACAGCTGATTTTAATTACAGAGATACTCCGTTTTGAATCTCATTGAAGATGAGTGTATTACTCATTTTAAACTTCATCTGCACACTAAAATATGTATCTGACAACATTATAGGATAGAAATAAGCCAGGTAGTAGCAAACGTGCTTCACTGGCCATCTCTCTCTCACTTGTGAACAAACACTAGCCGTGTTGCGCACGGCTGAAGTGATTGAGATCCAACGTCCCATAGCCTGAAGGGATGGGACCTTCTGATTGGTTTAGAGTCGTTGAGCCGACGTTTCAGGCTGAACCTTCAAGATAAAATGACCGAAAATGTCACTTCAGTGCGTCTTTAAAGGGATATTTCACTTTCAAAAAAACTTTGGGTCATTTTATCGTCTACATAGGCTTATGTGAGCCCCCCAGACCGTTTTTAAGTTGCTTGATTCAGTATTTAGATATTTGATATTAATTTGATCAGACACGCCCCCTTCCTATACAAACCCATTATAACTTTAAAGGTGTAGTGAAATGAAAAATATGTTTTTCACACTTTTAGAGCATATCCGTGGTCATCATATGGGCATACCTAACAATAGATGCCAAAACAAAACATTTTTGTGTATTTTTACATCTAAAGTCCCTAAAAAGACAATCTTAATTACTTCCTGTAAACGAAAACGTGCTGCGTGATGACATAATACAGCCTTCACGAATATAAATGAATCTTGATTACATGCACCTGTTTGATTCCCATAGCTGCACGTTCTTCAAACACAGCTGATTTTAATTACAGAGATACTCCGTTTTGAATCTCATTGAAGATGAGTGTATTACTCATTTTAAACTTCATCTGCACACTAAAATATGTATCTGAAAACATTATAGGTTAGAAATAAGCCAGGTAGTAGCAAACGTGCTTCACTGGCCGTCTCTCTCTCACTTGTAAACAAACACTAGCCGTGTGCCAGCACGGCTGAAGTGATTGAGATCCAACGTCCCATAGCCTGAAGGGATGGGACCTTCTGATTGGTTTAGAGTCGTTGAGCCGACGTTTCGGGCTGAACCTTCAAAATAAAATGACCGAAAATGTCACTTCAGTGCGTCTTTAAACTCCATTTTTAACATGTTAGATTCATCAAAAACACCCGTCCTTGGTTCTGGTTACTCACCCTGCCCTCCTAATACGTGAGGGGGCCGTGTTTTTCCGATTACTTTTTTCATTTTTTTTTATCGTATTTAATTTTTTTCATTTTGCCAAAAAAAATATAAAAAATGAATGAAAAAGGTTATCAAAAAAACACGGGCCCCTCGCGTATTAGGAGGGCAGGGTGATTCACCAGAACCAAGGACAGGTGTTTTTGATGAATCTAACATGTTAAAAAGTTTGAAGTTATAATGGGTTTGTATAGGAAGGGGGCGTCTGATAAAATGAATATCAAATATCTAAATACTGAATCAAGCAACTTAAACACTGTCTGGGGGCTCACAAAAGCCTTAGTAGACGATAAAATTACCCACATTTTTTTTTAAAGTGAAATATCCCTTTAAGGACAGTACTTAAGTAAATGTACTTAGTTACTTTACACCACTGCTCTCTCCATCCATCTACTTCTTCCTATCCTCAGCATCAGAGCCTACCATCGTTCCAGAGCTGACCTGCTTCAATTGCGAGGGCGTAAACTATCGGGGGACGGTTGCCAAGACGATCTCTGGCAAAACCTGCCAGAGATGGTCAGCCCAGACACCTCACCCACACGAACGCACACCCGAAAACCATCCACGGAAGTAAGAACGCCCACACAATATCTAGCCATCTATCAGTCTGTCTTTATATCTATCTACGTACTACCTATGTAACTACCTTCATATGTTTTGTCAGTGGCCTGGTGAACAACTACTGCCGTAATCCAGACAATGAGAAGATGCCATGGTGCTATACTACTGACTCACAGACACGCTGGGAGTACTGCGAGGTCCCCAGATGTGATGGTGTTCCTGAGCCAGGTAGCTTTGACCACTTAAGATCACAACAATGATTTTATTTATAATTTTTTGGACATTTCTCCTGAGGACGAATAACGAACCCTCATCTCTCCGTGACTCACTATACTGTTTGCAGAGAAACTGAATAATGTCGATGTTCCCACACTTACAGTTTACTGTTACGTTACCTAGCACCAGTGGCGCCATGGCACTAGGGCATTAGGGTGTCCATAGCTGAATGGTCAGTGAGCCTCCGGAGGTCGGAGTCCCGTAGGGCTTGGTACGATTCCAGCTCTCAGCAATGTGTCAAAGTGTCCCTGAGCAAGACACTTAACCACTAACTGCTCCCCCCCCCCCCGCACTCCTCTGTGGGTATATATGGCAGCATACTTGATTCAGCACATTCAAATAATATGGAAACTACTTTTCCTGGGGAACTTGTCCATTGTTGGTCCTGACTATTAGGCCAACTCAAAATATTATTATAGGGCCCGAGCACTGCACCAGTGCGAAGCCCTATTGAAATTGCAATGTTTCTTTTTATTTGTAGGCACAAATGAATCGCGTTTTTGAGGGTCTAAACGTACTCAAAAGTCAACTTTAAGCACACATTACACCAGAAGAAAAAATACGTATTTTAATGGTCTAAAGAGAGGCGTGGCCTAATGGCTCAATAGCGCCCCCTACATAATTTCAACGTTGAAGCCCCACAATACGGTTTCACCTACATGTATGAAAATTGGCACACACGTGTATTATGTCCTGACTTACAAAAAAGTCTCTTGGCACCATGACCTAAACCAAACAGGAAGTTAGCCATTTTGAATTTATTTTGGCGTTTTAGTGCAATTTATGCCATTGGTTCGGTTGAGCGTCCTTGTCCTTCATTGGAGTCACTTAAGCCCCACCCCCTATTCTGATTGGTCTTTTTTCATCAATCTGGGAACCCATCGCCAAATGAAAAGGAAAAACAGCGCCCTCTGCTGTTTTTGACTCTCACTTGGCTCTGGGAGGAAGTCGACATAGCACACGTACGCAAGGAAACCGGGGTTTTGGTCTGCCTTCAGCCTTTCACTTACGTTGGCGCGACTATGTTTTCATTCCCACTAACAATATTTCTACACTGAACACTAACACCACTTCTCCCAGAGAATATGGATCGTTTTGGTTATAAGCCCACTTGTTTCTATGATGAAAGAGCAAGTTAAAATGTGAATATCTTTCCATGTTTTTTTCTAGTGGGGAAGGATCGGTACACACGCAAATCCCGCCCACTACATTTGATTGGGTAAAGCGCTGCCTGCTTCCTGATCTGAAGTGTTACTTCACTCCGGCCCCTCTGATTGGTCGATATTTGATAGTCTTTTTTGCTATAACTTTTGAACAGTTTGTCGTACAGAGTCATGAGTCGCCTCACTGCACTCGGTTGACAATTTAGAGGTACTTAGCTCTGCTCCCTGTTCTGATTGGTCGATATTTGCCCCTAACGTGGACAGAGGGACGAGGGCCCGGTCATCGCTGCTTACAGTTTTATTTTTTTCTATGATGTGCATGGTTCAATCCTTGGTAGTATTATTTTCTTTAATTGGGGACCTAATTAATCGTCTTCAGTGTATTTCTTATCATTGTTACACTGATGATACACAGCTGCACTGAGTCAGTGGACATGTTGAAGAAGCTGGCAAAAACTCACTTCTTCCATAAGAAACTTGCTGTATGTTTGTTTGGCCTGCTGTATAGTTTTTATGTAATTTTGTGTTTGACTTTGACTTTGACTATTCATGTCATGGTTTTGTTCATTGCACAGCACTTTCTGACTCTTGTTTTGAAAGTCACTTAATAAAGTGTATTAATGTAAAGGACAACTTTCGCCATTTTCAACCTATCGTCATACTCTATAATGGTCCTCACTAATGCTCATTATTATATGGTAATAATGACCATGTTTGTCTACTCGGCCTGTGTCTCAGAGGAGGGCTGTGGACAGTTCAGAAACCCGCCTACAGTGACTTCATTGATGGGGAATTGAAGCTAATAGAAACTGGCTTTCTATTCCTGGAAAGTTAGCAAGCTATAATTGAAGCCATTGTTCTCGCATTAATAACATCATTAAATAAAAAAAACATTAAATCTTGTTGATTTCAAATGACCAACCTACCGATGATGTCACTGATGGGTGAGACACAGAGTGAGTAGATTTTTTTTTTTACCATATTATCATGAGCATTATAGAGGACCAATTATATGAAGATATAGGTTGAAAATAACTGAAGTTGTCCTTTAACACACACAACCTTCTTTCCAAGGCCCTCATGCATTGCCTAAAGTACTCCCAGTCCAGTTCTCAGAGTGCGGCAGGCCATACCTTAGCTTAACGTTAAGGATCAGTGCAGGCCAGCTGTCTAAACTTGGAGATCATCCATGGCAGGCGTCCCTGCAGCGCAGAACCACTGGCTCATCTGAGCCGTTCGCACACGCCTGTGGAGGAGTCCTCATTGCATCCTGTTGGGTTCTCACTGCTGCTCACTGCATGTAAGCTGCACTAAAGGCTATTTTATGGTTTCATGCAATGGGTACGCTCTCTCCCACAAATGCAATCAGTAACAGTGACCTGTTTAGCTGCATGATCATATTTCTAAAGTCTCAATTCTAAAGTATATTCATATAATATGTTCACTTCAGAGATCCTATTACAGTTCTTATCTCATGGATATGACTGACTGTTTGTTTCTCCAGAGAAGATTATATGGACATGCAGGTGGTCTTGGGGACAGTGGACATTACGAGACATGGAGAGCATGTCCAGGTCATCTCCGTGGGGAGAGCCATCGTTCACAAGGATTACAGGACAACAATCTCCAACACTGCTCATAATGATGTTGGTGAGGCCATGCGTTTACATAACTGTCAAGCCAGTTAACATTTTGAACAAACGTACCTCTTGGAGGCGTTATAAAGAGTCCAGAGCACATGGGATGTGATAAGTGATCAAGACAGGAACGAGCAAATAAACATAGCACAAAAGGTTTGATATATTGTATTAAAGAAATCCTATATTTTGCTATAACTTTTGACCTGCTTGTCGTTGCCACTTGTAAGTGGCCTCATTGGACTCGGATTCGATTCCTTGTCCTTCATTGATGTTACTTAGCTCCGCCCCTCTTCTGATTGGTCGTTATTTGATAGTATTTTTTTCACTTGATTTGGTTGAGAGTCCTTGAGTTACTTAACCCCCCGCCCCCTATTCTGATTGGTCGATGTTCCATAGTTTCTATCCTTTGCCATAACTTTTGAACAGTTTCTCGTTCAGAGTCATGAGTCACCCCACTGGACTCGGTTGAAAACCCTTGTCCTTCATTAGAGTTACTTAGCTCTGCTCCCTGTTCTGATTGGTCGATATTTGTGGACAGAGGTGCGAGGGCCCGGTCATCGCTGCTTGCAGCTTTAATTAGGGTCCGAGCAGTGCAACAGTGCTAAGCCTTATTTTTTATTTTTTTTAAATGAATCGCGTTTTTAAGGGTGTAAACGTGCTCAAAAAGTTGCACAGCTTTGCACACACATCACAAGTGGTGAAAATTACGTAATTCATCTGTCTCAAAAAGGTGCGTGGCCTAATGGCTCAATAGCACCCCCTACAAAATTTCAGCGTTGAACCCCCACAATACGGTTTCACCTACATTCATATAAATTGGTACACACCTGTATCATGTCCCGAATTATAAAAATGTCTCTTGGAGCCATGACCTAAACCCTACAAGAAGTGAGCCAATTTGAATTTATTGTGGTGTTTAGTGCATTTTATGCCATTTTCACAGTTCGAACTTTAACAAACTCCTCCTAGGAGAATAGATCCACCTCAAACTCACTGTGTGTACACAAAAGACAATGAAACGATGAAAAGTTTTCAAAAGCGTGAGTTTTCATGAAACGGCATGACCGTGGCGAAGCATCAGACTTCCATGTTTCACTGCCAAACATAATTTTTTACTTTTTTTTTTAACCTATTTTTTTTAACCTACTTTTTTTTGCGAGGGGGGGGGGGGGGGGGCTGTTGAAACTTGCATGAGTGCATATTGTGTGATATGAAATTTTAAGTTTACCATAATAAACTATTATCATTGTTTAGTGTTATGACTATGACATGTCATGTCTATTTTAGACTGCTTTTGTGCCAGACGAATGGATGGTACTCAGCAAGTGTAACTTGTAAAAGGGTCGGGGGCGGGGTTGGTTGGTTGGTTGGTTTTAACTTAAGAGCAGATCTACAAGCTTACTTTCGATCTTGTACATCTGTTATTTCTGGCAGCCGAGACGCGTCCCTGTATGTCCCGGGGTATAACGCTACCAAAGCCCCCGTCGCCCCCTGCCCCTCACACTCACTTCCCACTCAGACCCCTCCCCATCCTGCACCAAAGATAAAACATTATTGAACTTCATTAAGTCTGGAAGCAGTTACGTTATAACACGCGTCTTCTCAGAGGATGTTTAGACCTGTGGAGTAATATCAGAGCTGCACACGCACCCGCGCATGCATTGCAAAAACATCCATTCGCATTTTTCGCTGATTTTAGAAAAGAGTAGGCCATTTTAATTAGGGCTTAAAATGGCCCGCACTTTCCTGATTTCCCCCCCTTTATAAAACCCCCCCGGACAGACCGGACAGCCCCCCAAAAGAGGACATGTCCGGGTAAAAGAGGACGTATGGTCATCCTAATTTTAATGAATCACGCAGTGGATATATTTTCAACAAATGCCTGCTGCTTCGATGCAATAAGTGTGTTGCATTTAACCACATCCAAACTCCTGCTGATATTTGCATTGCATTGTAAACAGCTGTTCCTCAACATTATACCCACTTAGAGTATCTAACTTGCGGTCACAGACGCAATACTTTTCAGTTGTGTGTGGTACTTTTAGAAGGATCATGCAGCAACAGAAAGATCTATCTACCATCCCAGCCAGGACTGTTGATAGCAGCAGATAGAGCATGGATCACAGACGATATATTATAACTCTATGATCACAGACAGAGCCAGCTAGCTTTGATAGCCATTAGCCAGAATCAGTGTTGCCAGATTTTGCGAAAGAAACAAGCAAAGTATATCAAAATAAGCCCAAAATAAGTAACTAGGGCAGGTCAGTCAAACTTTATTGTCTAATGTTGTTTTAGAGCAGCGGTTTTCATGCCAAGGACCCCTAATATTTACAAGCTACTTTACAGAAAAACAAGCCCAAAGTCGGTTATAATAAGCAACGCTGGCCTGAATGGCTCAGCCCACACGGAAAGGAAATATATAAACATACATTTTTTAAATATATGTCACATATATGTTCATCATATATGTGACATATTCGAAATTGGCCGCCTACATATATGTATATTACATATATGTACATATATGCACATATATGTCTATATATGTTTAGAACATATATGTAGGCGGCCAATTTCGAATATGTCACATATATGTATATTACATATATGTACATATATCACATATATGTCTATATATGTTTAGAACATATATGTAGGCGGCCAATTTCGAATATGTCACATATATGTATTCAACATATATGTTAAATATGCACATATATGTATTTAATATATATGTTAAATATATGTCATATATGTTTATTTACACATATGTTCAGGAATACATGCATATACCTACCTACATAAATAAATAAAAAACAAATCTAAAAGTCATTAACATTCATTTATTCAGAAAAACAAAACAAATTATATATATATTGACGCCTCTACCACATCCTTCCTATCATAGGCATGTTTTTAATATTTGTTTCAGTATAAAACAAACAAAATAGCTGATCAACAACCTCACAATTAACATTGGAGCACAGCTTTCTTTCCCATCATGGGCATATTTTCAATATTTGAGTTTCAATATAAAACAAACAAAATAGCTAATCTACAAGCTCACAAAACATTGGAGCACAGCTTTCTTCACTTAGTCTGCCTTTGGCGATAACGGAGCTCTGTCAGCTTGGAATTGATGGCTGTACCCAGCTGGCCTTTGGTTGCATGTGGCCACTTCTTCTGTGTTGCCTCTACAGAGAAGAGAAAGGGAGATAATGAGCTAGAAGACAGGACCAAATACTCAGTCTACTATAGACTCCAAGCATTCCACTCCATGGCAAGAGGAACAATTTGATTAGTGATTTTAGTCACGATCTTTTCTTAATATTAGAATTATATAGAACTTTCTGAAAAATCAGTGCATGTATTGAGTCTGTCCAAGTTCACAATTATTAGTGACAACTTGTCAAACGATGTCATGGTATGTTTGACATCACATGAACTTCACTTGTACGAACAGCACAGGTTGTTTACCAGAAAGAGCAATAAGATATGCTTCGCAATCAAGCAAATAAATTAAAGGCATGAATGAAAATGAATTAAAGGCATGGTCTGGTCATTGCATGAGTATGGGTGAAGGAGGGATGAAGATGCCGGTGTTTTAACAGTGTTATAACACAGAGGACCACCACAGTGGAAGCAGACTAGGCCAGATCTATTAGAATCCTGTGATCAGGAAGTGAGCAATTGGAAAGTTAGTGTATGATCACCCGACAGTAGGTGCCAAGCCGTGCAAGATACCAATGGTGTGGATGCTTACCTGATGCCGTCTCCACTGATAGCTAATAAATAGTGAAACAGGGATGTTAAAGAAGCCAACTTAAGGCATCAGCTATTACTATTACCCATTTTCCTTTCTCAATTCTTTTGTTTTTGCTCACCAATTATGGCTGTCTTTTTCTCAGCGTCCAGGGCTTCCAGCTGATCCCCTTCACCTCGCTTTGGCTTGCCACCTTAAGAAATATTTCATGACTATTATTTTAGAGGAGAAGAATGTCAAAAAAAAAGAAAAAAAGTATCAAACGAAAGTACACGGTATCCCAAAATGAAATAAAAAATAAAGACATCATCAGACTAATGCAAGTAAAGACATCATGTAGCAGCAGATATTCTTTTCACCTGAAAATCGTCTTCGCACTTCTTCTTGTCGTGTCCAGTCTTTGCACTGGTGCTCACTGCCAGCCAGGTGTTTCTTTCAGCAACTGTGATAGTAGAAATATTTTAAAACATTATTTGTGTGTCAGTAATTTAAAAAGTAATGTTAACTCATCAGATTGCTCATAATTCTGATGAACTTGGCAAAGTGTTTCACAATGCAGAACTGATTAATGAACTCATGTTATACAAATCAGTGGTTCTCAAACATGTTCATGTCAAGGACCCCTAGTATGTACTTGGCTATGCAGACTCAAGATTTGAGTTACAAAAGTGTTTCAAAAATATTCCACACATATTGTTTACAGTGTTCTTTAGTTTTTTAATAGCTGGTAGATCTGCTATTTTCAAATAGGCACTTTATATAGGGTTTAAGTGGTTAAACTGATTTTGATGCTATATAACCTCATTTAACAGGGGACCACCTAGAAACCCCCCAATGACCCCTGGGGGTCCCTGGTGCTGCACTTTGAGAACCATTACCTGCTTTTGTTAGCTACTGTCTGTAAAACAAACTAAGTTAAAAGAAACAGATTACCAAAGCTGTCTGCACATTAAAATTCTCAGTGTAAATAACTACCATTGGTACTATTCGTACTCTCTTTCTCTTAATTAAATGATTTTGCTTTGTACTGTAGGTTCAAAACAAAATTCATAGATATAATAATAATAATAATAATAATAATAATAATAATTAATTACAGTCAAAACAAACGAGGCCAACATTAGCTCTCACTGAGGTGGACTGATTTATACCTGATTTATACTGATTTATTTATATTATGAGGTGGACTAATAAACAGTCATCATGCACATGGAAATGAATATGCTAATGCCATGTCTAAGACTGTGTTACACACCCCAAAAACCTTATCTCAAGCTCACAATGCGTCGCTGTGAGCTTGTAGATCAGTGATTTTTGGGAGTGCAACACAGTCTTACGACAAAACATAATGTAAGATTAACCTGAGCGAATCACTGTATCATGACAGTCATGACGAAACTTCAACCTGGTGTTTGCACTTTATCCATTTACGGCCCTACATCTACATACACGTTCTGATTTCAAATATATAGTGCTTAACTCCTGGCCACGGATGTTACAATTCACTTCGGGTGGGTGTAAGTACCCGTATTATTCCGGATGGTTCAATAAAAAGCATTTTAATCCGATCGGTGGCCATTGTGTCATAGAGTTATAATGTATCAGAGTGCAGTACACCTCCCAACCAATAGGGTCGCGTAGTTGAAAGCATGAGGAAATACGGAACAAATGGCCACCGATCGAATTAAAATGCTTTTTATTGAACAATACAGACAATACAGGTATTTCCCGAGTGCCCTAGTAGACTTGTAACATCCGTGGCCATGGAGTAAGCACTTTATATTTAAAATCTGAACATGTATGTGGATGTACAGGTTGTAAATAGAGAAAGTACAAAAAACAGGTTGCAGTTCAGCCATGACGCTCATGACGGACGAGCGTCGTGTGATCCATGGCTAATACGCTAATATAATTGCACTTTTACGATACTAACAAGTTGGATAACATAATTACATAAACTAATTAAAGAACTTACCTGCTATCTAGTAGAGTAGAAGCACGGAAGCACCCGATTTGTTTGTAAATAAATGTTCGCCGACAGACGTTAGATCCACATGACAATTCAAAACGAATAGGCTCCGCCCAGAGCTGCGTGACGTATTTCTGTGAGAGTAGTTCTCAACCTGTGGGTCGGGAACCACAGGGGGGTCCCCATATGATTTTTGGGAGTTTCCCAGATGACAGTGAAGTAAAATTTAAGTAAACTTTTTAATACCTAAAAAAGAAATAAAAGAAAGCAAAGAAAAAGACTATTACTGCATCAAAAGTAATCAACAAACTATACAAAAAAACTGGTCAAACATTGGCCAAATTGCCAAAAATATAAGAAAGAGGCAAAAATAACCCATCAAGCCGTTGTTGTGAGCTTGTAGATCGGCTATTTTCACAATATTGATCTGTGGAACAGAGTCAAACTAAATGCATCAACTCCTACATTCCAAATGCATATTAGGGTTGGGGGTGCCCAGTTCAAATATGATTATTTTGGGGGATCTTGGCATGAAAAGGTTGAGAACCACTGCTGTAAGTAACAGGATAGATGGGCACGGCATGGGATATCTGCACACCTCAATGTAAATTGGCTATTTTGTCCAAAATGTAAAAAAAAAAAAAGGAAAATATTTTTAAGTAAAATAAAGTATACATGATTAGAACATTCTTAAACATTCGACAATTAGGGTCTAATATTTCCATAATTGCTACAAAATTGCTACAAAACCTGTATAGCAGTTGGGGCATAAACAAGAAGTTGAAGGATACAACTACTAATGATAATAATAACTGATAATGATGATTATGTTCACATCATGTAAAACATTTTAAATTGTTGTGCCTCTAGAAGGCAATGGAAAACAGAAAGGTCTTTAGTTGTGTTTTAAAATAAATAAGAGTGGCAGCAGACCTAATTAAACAATATTGTCTTTATGTTATATCTTCCACAATCCACAAACCACAATCTACATTGAATGGAAATACATAATGCATACATTTTCTTATATAACTTTGGACTGATATGCACATATTATACCTTGCAAATAAAAAAGGGAGATATGCTATATATATAGGCATTATGTATGACATATATGCAAAAAGTCAAATACATATTAGCTATATATGTAGGCATATATGTAGGCATTTATGACATATATGCAAATATATGAACCTGATTGTGGCATATATGTGAACATATATGAGCTACATATGAGACATATATTCCCCATATATCAACATATATGCACATATATGAACCTGATTGTGGCATATATGTGAACATATATGAGCTATATATGAGACATATATTCCCTATATATCAACATATATGCACATATATGAACCTGAATATGACATATATGCAGCATATATTCTGCATATACCTGCCATATATTGGCATATATGTTCATATATTTCCTTTCCGTGTGGGAGTGCAGCCACTCCCTCTCCTCCTCCGAATAATTTAGCCTGCTAATTAAATATTCTTGATTGTGCTTCTACTAAAATAGGCTATTCACTCTTTCACTGCCAGATTAAATACATAAATGAATCACCCACTGCCGATTTTAGATTTAAGTTTTCAACTAGTCACAGAATATTTATATCCAGTACGATCGATCCCCTGACGGTTGCTAAAAACGGAGAGTTAAAAAAAAAAAGTCAGCGCAACCCCACGGTCGCTTGTTACAGGCCGTTGAATATAGATCGTCTCGTAAAAAATAAAGTGAGAAAAAAAGATACAGCCCTTTCCCCAAATACGCTAAGCAGGAATTCAATGGTGGTGGAGATCTTTCGATCATGTGATCTCCTGGATCTGTGTGACTTGAAGATGAAAATGGTCACTTGTGTGTTAGAGAACAGCGCCATCTGGTGGATAACCACTGAAAACAAAAAAGTCGTAAAAGTCGTCTTTGGCAGTGTGAGCCTTTGGAAAAAAAGTCGTAAAAGTCATCCTTAGCAGTGAAAGAGTTAACTAAGAAAACAGAAAATGATTAACGTTATTTTTAACAATTATTTTATTCAGTATAGTTTTTTTCTTCGGTAAACGGTGATTACCACTGTTAACACATTGTGAGTCAGAAGTTTATTAAAATAGGGTACATCTAGTGCCAGCATATCTTCCATCCACTTACGTTGATATGTTTCCTGTTGTAGAAGCTCCGACGCGGAAGTGCATGTAAACAAAGCGTGCGTGCGAGACGGCGGAGGGTCCCGACTAACGCCTGGAACAATAATATTTCTAACGCGATCCTCCATTGCAGAGTGATCGCCGATCGAAAGCGGCTCACTTCCACCACGTTAAAAAGAAATGGAGATATTAAGCTTTTAGTCAAGGAGTTAACATTGGAGCGGCCGACCGGAAGCATTTTTGACATGGATCCACATCCGGCCTCTCCTTCTCAGAGACTCCTTGGATGATCCCAAAGTTTCGTTAGAGTGCCCCACGTGGGAAAAATATATTTGTGCCGTTTATGGCACATAACGCACAGTTTCTCAAAAACGGTCCAGACCATTTATTTGAGGGTGGTGTCATTGGAATCAGACCAGAGTCCTTGTCTGTGTAACTTGGCTCGACCCCCTTTTCTGATTGGTCGATATTTGTAAATTCCCAAATTCCACTTGTGAGTGCCCTCATTTTGGACTCGGTTTAGAGTTCTTGTTCTTCATTAGTGTTAATTAGCCCCGCCCCATTTTCTGATTGGTCAATAGTTCCTATCTTTTGCCATAGCATTTGACGTGATGTGCTCAGTAGTAAGTCGGAATAATTTCAGTGGTGGTTGCCCTCCGCCAGGGCTGCGCCTAAGTTGTCACCTATCGTGATTGTGATATTCATGGACAGGATCTCGTGGCGATCTCGTGGTGGAGAGGGTATGTGGTTCGGTGAGCTAAGGGTTGCTTCACTGCTTTTTGCGGATGGTATGGTCCTGAGGGCACCATCGGTTCGAGAGCTTCAACTCTCTATCAAGGAATTGTGATGAAAAACTATAGCCTAATTAGAATACTAGGATCGGTCCATGTTGTTTAGATGAAGGTAAACCTTTTTCTTCTTGACAGCATTTTTAACAAGAGTTTGAAATCTGCCTTTATAAGAAGAAACATGCAGGGTTAATATCTACAATCCCTAAAAACTCTTAAAAATGTGCATGGTCTTCTTTCTCTCAAGTGCAATATATTGCATATAGCATTTCTTGGCCCCAATATTGCTGCTTGCAGCTATATTTATTATTATTTTATTATTATAATTTTCATTTTATAAATAATGACATGTAAGTCAGAGATGCTGATGTACCATTCCATTCATTGTGTCCCAGCATTACTGCAGCTGAAAGTCACCGACAGCCCCTTCTGTGCCAAGGAAACCCGCTATGTTAAAACTGCCTGTCTGCCAAACCAGCTCTTCCCAGTTGGAATGGTGTGTAAGACCTCTGGATGGGGCCTCACTGAACATTCATGTACGTATCCAACTACTCATTACACTACCACCAATCACACCTTAAATACAAGCTACAAATCGTTGGATAGGCAATATAACTTTCTATCTAATAATAGCAGGTAGAGTATGTCAAGCAGTTTGTCTTAGGAGCTCATACATTTATTCCACTGTAACATTCAATGTTCAATATTCAACAGGCTTCCTTCTTCTTCTTCTTCTTCTTCTACTCTGCTCTCCCTACCCCCGAATCCTTTGCTCTTCTATCCCCTGATACTGCCACTGATCTTCTTTTCTCTACTCTATCCTCTTCCCTGGACCATCTCTGTCCCCTCACCACCAGGCCTGCACGCCAAACTCCACCTGCACCCTGGTTGTCGGACTCAGTGCGTACTGAGAGACGGAGCCTAAGAGCAGCTGAGCGTAAATGGAGAAATGGCAACCTCCCGGAGGACCTTCTTACCTTCCAATCCTTCCTTTCTACCTTTTCCTCCTCTCTATCAGCTGCTAAAGCTGCTTTCTTCTGCACTAAAATTCAGGCTTCTGCTTCCAACCCTAAAAAACTCTTTGAAACTTTCTCCTCTCTCCTGCAACCACCTCCCCCTCCTCCCTCCTCGTCCCTCGTCCCTGACGATTTCGCCAACTTCTTTGACAAGAAGGTGAACGAACAACCTCCTGGACTCCAACCAGTCTGGGTTCAAAGTGGGTCACTCGACAGAGACTGCCCTCCTGGCAGTGGCGGAGTCGCTCCATGCCGCTAGAGCGAACTCTCTCTCCTCTGTCCTGATACTCCTGGACCTGTCTGCAGCGTTCGACACAGTGAACCATCAGATCCTCCTCTCCACCCTCGAGGGGATGGGTGTCTCAGGCTCTGCACTCTCCCTGTTTGCATCCTACCTGACGGGTCGCTCCTACCAGGTGATGCTGGGAGGGTCTGTGTCAGAACCACACAGGCTCACAACTGGGGTTCCCCAAGGCTCGGTTCTGGGTCCTCTTCTCTTCTCTCTCTACACTACATCTCTTGGTGCTGTCATCCGCTCCCATAGCTTTTCCTACCACTGCTATGCCGATGACACCCAGCTGATCCTCTCATTCCCCCCCTCTGACACACAAGTGGAGGCACGCATTGCTGCTTGTCTGGCTGACATCTCGGAGTGGATGTCGACGAACCACCTGAAGCTCAACCTGGACAAGACCGAGCTGATGTTCATCCCAGGGAAGGGCTGTCCTCACCGAGACATGGCCATCACCATTGAGAACGCTGTGGTGACGTCAACTCGGACTGCGAAGAATCTGGGTGTGACCCTGGACGATCAACTGTCGTTCTCGGCTAACATCGCATCAGTGACACGGTCCTGCAGATTCCTCCTCTACAACATCAGGAGAATTCGCCCCTTCCTCACGGAGAAGGCAGCCCAGGTGCTCATCCAGGCTCTGGTCATCTCCCGCCTGGACTACTGCAACTCCCTCCTGGCTGGTGCTCCGGCATCTGCCATCAGACCTCTGGAGCTTGTTCAGAAAGCTGCGGCTCGTCTGGTGTTCAACCGCCCCAAGTTCTCTCACACAACTATCCTTCTCCGTTCTCTGCACTGGCTCCCCGTAGCGGCTCGCATTCAGTTTAAAACCCTGGTGCTAGCCTATAGGGCAGTGAAAGGAACAGCTCCTTCTTACCTCCGGGTTTTGGTCAATGCCCACACCCCTGCCCGACCACTCCGGTCTGCCACCTCGGGGCGACTGACTCCCTCGCCACTCAACGGTCCTTCTGGTCGATCGACACGGTCACAACTTTTTTCTGTTCTGGCCCCACAGTGGTGGAATGAACTTCCCACTGATGTCAGGACAGCAGAGTCACTGCCCATCTTTCGCCGCAGGCTGAAAACCCACCTCTTCAGGAAACACTACCCTTCCTCTTTGCCTGGCCTACTTGTTGTTAACTAGTTGTAGGAACTATTGTTGTATTGTTGTATTGGATCTATTAGCTCGTGCTCATTTGATTTGGCTATTTTATCTCATGTGTTTATGAAAGTAGATAGCTGATATATTAATTACACTTTTACCTTAGCGCTAGGTATACTCTTGGTTGCTTGTTTTTACAGGAAATGCACTTAAGACCTCTGGTGATTAGTAGTTTCGTTCCCTACCTATGTTGAATGCACTTATTGTAAGTCGCTTTGGATAAAAGCGTCTGCTAAATGACTGTAATGTAATGTAATGTAATGTACTTCTTCTGTTTTCTGTTTCTGTCTGCTTCTGTTCACTTCGTCTACTCGGTCACTCCAGCCACCTACATGTCCTCTCTCACCACATTCACAAACCTCCTCTTTGGAATTCATTGTGTTCTTGGCCCTCAGTGCACCAGCCAGCCAAGCTGTCATATGCCTGCATTCCCTTGATGTCTAAGGAGCAATGTGTGGAGACGTTTGTAAGCCGACAACTGGACAGAGGCCTACTGGACGACACCATGATCTGTGCGGGAGACGTGTTGAAAAGAGTCGACACCTGCCAGGTTTGTGTGTGTGTGTGTGTGTGTGTGTGTGTGTGTGTGTGTGTGTGTGTGTGTGTGTGTGTGTGTGTGTGTGTGTGTGTGTGTGTGTGTGCGTGCGTGCGTGCGTGCGTGCGTGCGTGCGTGCGTGTGTGCACGCGCATGTGTGTGGGCACTTCTGCACTCCAGGAATGTGGAAGTGCCGTTCTCAAACCCAAGACGTACTGTAATAGGGTGACGGATCCACCAAAAAACTGTTAAAACGACAGAGGCGTAAATCAGATAACTGTGTTCACATGATCACTTCAATTATCATGTTGGGATCATTTGGAAACCCCTCAAAGAACCATGAGGGTCCCTGGACCCAAATTTGTGTTTGACCAGAAAGAGCCTTAATTAGTGTCATTGGTAACACCTATGAAGGAAGTAAGGAAGAGGCCCAATGTCTTTCCAATATGGCTGCTGTGCATAGAGCCTATCCATACTGGTTCTTTGTCCTTACAGGGTGATTCAGGCGGACCCCTGATTTGCACAAAAGACGGAGTTCACTACATCGCAGGCGTGGTGAGCTGGGGGAAGGCGGAATGTGGTGGTGATCGGATCCTTCCTGGTATCTATGCCGATGTCCACAGATATGTGGACTGGATTAATCAAACAATCTCTTAGAAAACCATTGCGTGGGTGTGAACATAAGTATGTTGTAAGACAAGTTAAAGGTTCACTTCACGCAGCAATGACACAATGTGCAAGGGTTAATCAATGGGGAGCAGGTCATTATTGAGAAACAGTGTTGGGCAAGTTACTTTTAAAAAGTAGTAAAAACTAGTTATAGTTACTGCTCCAAAAACGTAACTAGTTACTTTACTTGTTACTAAATTATGAAAGTAACTAGTAACTAGTTACTTTACTTTTTTTTTTAAAGAAGAAAAAAAATATAAAATAAAATACAAAATATATATATTATTTCCAAATTATTTTAATAGGCTATACATAACAACGTTTATTTGTTTCTTCTTCTTTAGAAATATTTTCTTTCACATCAGGATGTAATGATAATTAGACTCAGAGCAACAGAGCAATAACCCACCTATCTCCCACACTCCCTCCCCAGTCAGAGTTATCTGTTTGAATGAATTTGATGCATATAGATGTGAGTGGACTTAATTTAACTGACATGAAAATAAAAAAAACTCTCTCACACTTATGCCAGTGTACACACACAAACACACACAAAGAGTTTGTGTTACTCTGTGACACATTGAGAGAAAAGACCATTGTAGCAGTTGTCATTATGAAATGTAGTGGAACAATTAAAAGTCTTTCTGCATTGTAGTGGCCCTTCTGCTTTCACTGCTATGTTGCTGACTAGTTCTCTGAAGGCAACAAACTCAACCATTGCGATAGGAAGCATGTCCTCCTCAACAACACACCAGCCAATCAATCTGTTTAGTTGAGTCTGGGTAATCTCTCAAGAACAGATCCATCGCTGCACTTGAATCTGTCGGTAACCGTGTTGACAACCCGTGCGCATTGGCTACAAGTGGGCGTGCCATCAGATCAGGAAGCAGGCCGCACTTTACCCAATCAAATGTAGTGGGCGGGATTTACGTGTGTGCCGTTCATTGCCCACTAGAAACAAACCGAAACTCATTTAACAATAGCGTCCTCGAAGCCGGCAAAACCACGGAAAGTTAGTAACATTTTAAATTGCTCTTTCATCATAGAAACAAGTCGGCTTATAACCAAAACGATCCATGTTCTTTGGGAGAAGTGGTGTTATTGTTCCGTGGAGAAATATTGTTAGAGGGAATGAAAACATAGTCGCACCACCGGAAGTGAAAGCCCCAAAACACTGCGCACAGGTCGTCCGTTCAGCTCCGCCCAGAGCCAAGTGAATGAGTGAAAAAACAGCAGAGGGCGCTGTTTTTTTTTGTGTCAGTTTTGATGCTAAAATCATCATCAATCTTGGAATGGTTTGCATCATTTTAATCACAAGGACGACGCACCTTTAAAATGGTATATAGATTGACTATGTAGGTGACACACACGCTAGTGTAAATGTGTTTGTTTGCAAACAAAAACGCTTGTTTCGCCGCTTGTGCATTCCTCAACACACACACACACACACACACACACACACACACACACACACACACACACACACACACACACACACACACACACACACACACGTACTAGTGTTGCCATGTATACGAATTGTAAGCGACCTCGTTTTCTGTAAAGTTGCTTGTAAATACTGGTAAAAGTACCAATACTGCAATATAAAAATACTCTGTTACAAGTAAAAGTCCAGAATTCTAAATGTACTTGAGTAAAAGTACACAAGTATTGTCATCAAAATGTACTGAAAGTACCAAAAGTAAAATTACTAAATATTTGAAAATAGCAGATCTACAAGCTCACAACGCGACCACTTGAGCCCAATTACATCAGCTATTTTCAAAAAAAATCTTGAAAGCAAGGCCAAATAAGCAGTGGTGGTAAAGTACTCAAATTCTCTACTTAAGTAAAAGTACCAATACTGCAATATAAAAATACTCTGTTTACAAGTAAAAGTCCAGAATTCAAAATTTACTTGAGTAAAAGTACAAAAGTATTGGCATCAAAATGTACTGTACAGTACACACACACACAGTATAAAGAAACATTGACCATTAACAAATATATAAATCTTTGGCCTACAAATATATAAACTTGGGTCAATGAATGGAGGAGTCTGAAAACCTTCCCAGAGTAAAACTTCTTTGGTAAATATATTTGGTACCCAATATACTTCTAATAATGTGATCCTGATAGCACCAAAACTCTCGCCCCAAAACAGTCACCCCCGGGGAAATCCGGTGATATTCACCTGGTATTCCTAAACGTAACCTCATTAAGCTATGCCTAAACCTAACCTTATTCCTAAACATAACCTCAGTAAAACTAATAATATGGCTAACCGTAAACGTATTTCTAACCTAAAACAAATACAGGAATACAAGAACCACTGGTCCGCGAAAATAAATGGGGGCGAGCGTGTCTTGGGACGAGTTTTCCGGTTAAATTGACTACAACACCACGGCTTGTAGTTGCAAGAGATTCTCTCTGTGAAGGAGTAATTAAACACCATGTTGACACAAACACACTGGAGTGAGTTAGAAGCACTTTAGATGAAAACTAACACTTATGTTGTGTTTTATTGTTGGACATTCATCATGGCAGGTGATAACATAGGCTTTTGGGACAGGACAGCCCCATTTAGCAGACGATGTTCAGGTCGGTCGTATCGACCCGTTCCGACCCACTTAGTAATAATACTGAGTGCCAAAGCATGTAGGCTTACCCTGTGCCCTTTTTATACAGTACCAGGTAGGACAACATATTTGCATTCCTATGGGTGATGGTCGCTACACTGAATGGACTCGGCCGTGGCTGTGTGAAACGGATGGTGACCGTATCGATTGACGGTCGATCGCCGCTATATTGTTGTCGAGGGACTGGGTTCACACTTTCTTCAAACGCTGCGGAGTACTCGCAGACCGAAATTGGGACGTTTACCAGGGATAAACACTGGACGGGTCTTCTCAACGGGTGAACATGGCCAAACGTACATTTACTTCCACTTCCCCATACTAGACAAAAACAACGCTTGTCTACAAAACTAGTATCGCTATAGAAGCTTGTTTTCCTACGAGGCGTGTGTGTGTGTGTGTGTGTGTGTGTGTGTGTGTGTGTGTGTGTGTGTGTGTGGGGGGGGGGGGGGGGGGTATGGGGAGGCTCTCTCCCTCTCTCTCTCTCTGCTGCAAAGAAGGAGAGGCGGGTGCTGCAAAGGGCCGTCTCCCCATTGGCTCAAACGGGGGGAAGTGTGAAGGACAGCCAGGACAGCCAATGACAAATAGGTGTCAAAGGAGGAGAGGCGGGTGCTGCAAAGGGCCGTCTCCCCATTGTCTTAAACGGGAAGAAGTGTGATACTTTTAATACCGTATATGCCTTATACGGTAATAGAAGTATTTCATTAATTTATGTCCGGTGCGTCCAGTGCAACGCAGTCGCATCGTAAAACAACGGGAAGTGTTGATATAATTACTGCATTATCTATTTCTGGCTTCAATGTTTTCAGAAACATTCTTGTAAGCGATGTTTAGCTGTAAATGATTTTGTGTGTTTGTTTACATAGCTGCCATGTTGGATATGGCACATGAGCCAGGTGTGCTGAGTCTTTGCTTTAGACAGCAGTCTGTTATTGAGTTCAGCGGTCATTATTGAAAAATAACCCATCGCTGAATTCAGTGATTGACCAATCAGAATCAAGCATTTAATTATGCTTAGTCCATGACTGCGTCACAATGTCTTTGCATAAAATGATGTTGTTGTGTTTACACATTGGATTAGCACATATAATGTGACTACACACAAACTTTTTTTGTGTCAAGGACCCCCAAAATGATGTATTTGGCTGTGGACCCCTCATATCAAAAATGTTTTGTCAAAAAAAGATTTGAGTTAAAAATGTTTGCTTTAAAAAAGAAAAACCCATGGAGTCCCCGGATCCTATTTTGAGAACCAATGCTTTAGGAGTCACCACAGCGAATCCCCTATTTCCATCTGTTTCTGTTCTCAGCATCTTCCATCCTTCCAGTCATGACTGGCAGCTCCATCTTCAGCATCCTTCTCCCAATATATTCTCCCAAATGCTCCACACATGTCTAAACCATCTCAACCTCGCCTCTCTTGCTTTATCCTCAAACCTTCTAACCTTAGCTGACTTTCTAATTAGGTCATTCCTGATCTTGTCCCTTCTTGTCCCTGTGGTGTATTTCAAGACTGATACAGTGGAATATGAAAATATTATGCTATTAATACATTATAACCAAGAAAATGTTAAAGTGTCCCAACGCATGAGGAGACCGGAAAATGACCAAGCTACTTGATTCTAGTGGTGAATGCCAGCTGCTGAATTGGCCAAGGTGACACCTTCAGCTGTTCTGTCCTGTGTCTTGGGTGTGAGTCTAAACGTGGAATCAAGCTGAGCTCTAAGTGCAGTCTAAATTAGGCAATAGTGCCCGTTAACACTGACAACTGCTCTCTACTTGGGTGGAACAAACTTAAATGCTTACTAGTCTTCTCTAAATTCACAGATAAATATAGGACTAAGTTTTAGTAAAATAGGGCAGAGGGAAAAACCCTTTATAGTGGGATAACATGATCAGTCTGTCTCTAAGTCCGAGATAAATGACGCGTCTCTTTTAAGTCATTTCAATCATCTAAATAATTTATACCACGTCAGACATGTTACTGTTTAGACTTATTTCAAAGCTAATAGAATGATGTATAATAATGTCATAAGGTAAGTGTATGGAAAAGTACAGTTCTATAGATAAGGGTTATGGGAATAATGTGTGCAAATCAAGGCAGATGCTAAATTCAATTGTGCTGACTAAGAAGGGGCGGGCCCAAGCATTTGTGATTGACGGTCACAGACTGAAGATAGTCTATTTATGTTAACTGTTTTGCTATATAATGACTTGCATTATGAGTGAACGGGACTCTGTGTTTTGGGTACACGCAGATGTCACGTTCAGCATGAATAAAGCAAATTCTATGAACAAGAGGCGCTGTACGACAATTGACTTGTATGTACGGATTGCAAGAGAACTCTGACAATAAATGGAATTGTTTGAGAATGGAAACTCGGTCTCTGAGCGTTGGCTTATTTCCCCGTCATTTGGATATTGACTCGTATTCTACCGGTCCCCTTATGGTCCAGAGACGACATCCCTCCTGTAGAGAATCGTAAAATCTTCAATTCCTCCACCTCCAGCTCTGCCTCCTGTCTTTTCATCAGTGCCACCCTTTCACTCTTGCTGGTACCCTTCTGTCATAAATCTCAAAAATGTTCTCCATCCGTTTCCACCCTGCCTGCACTCTCTTCTTCACCTCTCTTCTGCACTCCCCATTCATTTTAACAGCTGACCCCAGGTATTTTCCATTGCATCTTCACCATCAGCTTACACTCATTCACACACATATTCTGTCTTACTCCTGCTGACTTCCATTCTTTTCCGATGTATACATCCACCTTTTCAGACTCTATTAAACCTTGTTCCTCCTCTCACTACATATCACAATGTCATTCACACATATCATAGTCCATTGTGACTCCTGCCGTATCTCATCAACCTGTCCATTACCAATGCACACAAGAAAGGGCTCAGGGCCAATCTTTGTTGTAGGCTGTGAACCCGTCCATCACTCCTACAGTACTGCACTCCTCACCACTGTCAAATTGTCTACAAACACATCCTGCACCATTCTGACATACTTCCCTGCCACTCCTCATTTGTCTACACAAGAAGTGCCTGTGTGTAATTAGCAAGTAACTGAATATGCTTCCATTGTTACTAGAAATACTAAGTTGTCCCATAACAAATTGTGTAAAGGATAGTTTTTCCTTGCTATATCGGCTCCAGGGGGCAAATGATGTATGGTCTTAACCTGCTTTATGTGCTAAGTGTCATGAGATAACTGTTTTAATTCAAGTCAATAAAAATGACTTGAATGTTTTTACAGTACTTCCTTAAAGCACAATTAAATGATTGATATTTAATGTATCATAATGTAATATAACACATCACATTAGCAAACATGGTGATTATGTCTCGGAAGCATACCTTCGGTCCAAATCTTCTTCCTAATTCAAATTGCAAAATCAACCTTAAGTTGACATTATTAAGGTTTCGAGAGCCTATCAGGCTTTGAAGCCTTATTGCATCTCTACACTTTCATTAAGGTTTTGAGGCCATCAGGCTCAAAGCCTTTCTTGGGATACTAGGCTTTCGCTATTCTTCCGCCGTGTTTGCCAGTTCTGGCCTAACCACGTGGTCACTTTTTATGAAATTCGGCAATATGGTAGAGGGCTATGCCAAACGGCGAAAACCCGAAACTCACAACCATTGGCCAAAGGGTGGCGCTGTAGCACTCAATTGAAATATGCCAACTTTGAACAGGTACAACTCATGCCCTGTTTGACCCACAGCCATGAAACTTCGATGCACACATGCGTCTCCTCATGCCTAACAACTTTCACTGTTTGACTTTTGACCTCTGACCTTTAGATCTCCCACCATTTCGAATTATATGAAAAGCAGTAAAAAGCAGTAAAAAAGACTCTTCTTTCGTACAGATTGAGCAATCTGTACGAAACTGTATACACATAAACTTTGGACCAATGCCGACAGACGTGAGCAAGCGGATTTTCCATAAGTGAAAACATTAAGCTTTTATAAGCCAATGAAAATTGCAGTTTTATGACAATTATTCATCTGCCCCTAACACATACATGCAGACTCACATTTGTTTGACACTTTGCAATATTGTAGAGGGTCATTCCAAGTATCACTGAAACCAATCTTACTCCAATTGGTCAAAGGGGGGCGCTATAGCAATTTTTTGAAAATGCAAACTTTAAACAGGCAAAAGTCATGCCTCGTTTGGCCGACAGCCGTTAAACCTGCTTACACATGTGCCTTGACTCATGAGGAACACATGTATCACTTTGACCAGTAAGCTCTGCTCTTAGATTGTCTGCAATTTTGAGCAGTTTGAAAAACATTTAAATCCAGGATTTCTGAGCAATTTGCGTGAAACTGTGTCAAATAAATGTTTGAGGCCCTTTTTCACAGGTTCAGGTGTGTTGGTTCAATAGCTTGATCGCTTAATCATCTGCCTTGAAACCACAGGGTAGCCGGTTCGAATCCCACCTCATGTAGACTTCATTATAATTGCATTGCACACAACATGACTGTATCAATGAATACATGTGCAATTGTTAAAGATGACGAGAAATGCATACTTGAAAGTAGTTCTTTTCAATGTATGACGTACTTCATTCGCCCTTTTGTTTTGTTTTGTTGGATTCTCCCTTTTCACTGTCTAAGGCTGTGTATTGAATAGCTCCACCAGTAGAGTGTGAGTCTCATGTGCCGAAGGTCCCTGGTTCAAATCCCACTTATTACAGTTCACATTTAAATTGCATTGTACAAAACATGACCCTGTTAATTCAGACATGTGCAATTTTTAGACAATAACATGAGATGTTTTTGAGAGTAGTTGTTTTTTATGTATGACATACTTTCTTGTGAAAATAGCCGATCTACAATCTCACACCTTTTTAGATAGCAACGCGTTGTGAGCTTGTAGATCGACTATTTTCCACTAGTTTCCATTCCGAAATATATTGAGCAGTTTGAAAAACATTTAAACCAAGGATTTCTGAGCAATTTGCATGAAAGTGTGTCATGTGTGTGAACTCCTTTTTCATCAGTTTGGGTCTGTTGGCCCAATGGCTTAATCATCTGCCTTGATACCACAGGGTCGCCGGTTCAAATCCCACCTCATGCAGACTTCAACTCAATTGCATTGCACACAACATGATTCTATCAATGAATAAACATGCAATTGATAAATGAAACGCTTATTGAGAGTAGTTATTTTCAATGTATGACGTACTTCATTCCCTCTTTTGTTTTGTTTTGTTGGATTCTCCTTTTTCACTGACTAAGGCTGTGGATTGAATAGCTTGATCAATACACTGTTAGTCTCATGTGCCAGAGGTCCATGGTTCAAACCCCACTCGTTACAGTTTACATTTAAATTGCATTGTACAAAACATGACCCTGTTAATTCAGACTTGTGCAATTTGATGCATGTTCACTTCTTCTCTCACTGCCTCTCTCTCTCTCTCTAACTGCCTCTCTTCTCTCTCTCTAACTGCCTCTCTTTCTCTTCTCTCTCTCTCTCTCTCTCTCTCTCTCTCTCTCTCTCTCTCTCTCACACTCTCTCTCTCTCTCTCTCTCTCTCTCTCTCTCTCTCTCTCTCTCTCTCTCACACTGCCTCTCTCTCTCACTCTCTCTCTCTCTCTCTCACTGCCTGTCTCTCTCTCACTGCCACTGCCTCTCTCTCTCTCTCTCTCTCTCTCTCTCTCTCTCTCTCTCTCTCACTGCCTCTCTCTCTCACTGCCTCTCTCTCTCTCTCTCTCTCTCTCTCTCTCTCTCTCTCTCTCTCTCTCTCTCTCTCTCTCTCTCTCTCTCTCTCTCTCTCTCTCTCCTATTCTCGAAACCGCTCATTGCTGCTTGCAGCTATATTTAAGGTTTCGAGGCCATCAGGCTCGAAGCCTTTCTTAGGATACTAGGCTTTCTTTATTATTCTTCCGCCGCTTTTGGCAGTTCTGGCCTAACCGCGTGGTCACTTTTTATGAAATTCGGCAATATGGTAGAGGGCTATGCCAAACGGCGAAGACCCGAAACTCACAACCATCGGCCAAAGGGTGGCGCTGTAGCACTCAATTGAAATATGCCAACTTTGAACAGGTACAACTCATGCCCTGTTTGACCTACAGCCATGAGACTTCGATGCACACATGCGTCGCCTCATGCCTAACAACTTTCACTGTTTGACTTTTGACCTCTGACCTTTAGATCTCCCACCATTTCGAATTCTATGAAAAGCAGTAAAAAGCAGTAAAAAAGACTCTTCTTTCGTACAGATTGAGCAATCTGTACGAAACTGTATACACATGAACTTTGGACCAATGCCGACAGACGTGAGCAAGCGGATTTTCCATAAGTGAAAACGTTAAGCTTTTATAAGCCAATGAAAATTGCAGTTTTATGACAATTATTCATCTGCCCCTAACACATACATGCAGACTCACATTTGTTTGACACTTTGCAATATTGTAGAGGGTCATTCCAAGTATCACTGAAACCAATCTTACTCCAATTGGTCAAAGGGGGGGCGCTATAGCAATTTTTTGAAAATGCAAACTTTAAACAGGCAAAAGTCATGCCTCGTTTGGCCGACAGCCGTTAAACCTGCTTACACATGTGCCTTGACTCATGAGGAACACATGTATCACTTTGACCAGTAAGCTCTACCCTTAGATTGTCTGCAATTTTGAGCAGTTTGAAAAACATTTAAATCCAGGATTTCTGAGCAATTTGCGTGAAACTGTGTCAAATAAATGTTTGAGGCCCTTTTTCACAGATTCAGGTGTGTTGGTTCAATAGCTTGATCGCTTAATCATCTGCCTTGAAATCACAGGGTTGCCGGTTTGAATCCCACCTCATGTAGACTTATAATTGCATTGCACACAACATGACTGTATCAATAAATGCATTTGCAATTGTTAAAAATAACGAGAAATGTTTGCTTGAAAGTAGTTATTTTTAATGCATGACGTACTTCATTCGCCCTTTTGTTTTGTTTTGTTAGATTCTCCTTTCTCACTGTCTGATCCTGTGGATTCAATAGCTCCACCAGTAGAGTGTGAGCCTCATGTGCCGAAGGTCCCTGGTTCAAATCCCACTGATTACAGTTTACATTTAAATTGCATTGTACAAAACATGACCCTGTAAATTCAGACATGTGCAACTTTTAAACAATAACAGTTTAGTAGTTAGCAGAACAGAGGCTTGGTTCATAACGGACTGAAAAACCTATAGATATCAACAGACACCATCAGGGAGGCTATATTTCTAGTTCAATAAGAAGAGAGGCAGCCTGTGAATCCATAGGTCGCTGGTTTGATCCCTGTCCCCAACAATGCATTGAGGTGATCATTATTTGGAATTCTTACTTTGTTACAAACATACTCCTGGTAGCCTGTCTGTCTGTCTGTCTGCCTCACTCTGTCACTGTCTGTCTGCCAATCTGCCACTCTGTCACTGTCTGCCAGTGTGCCACTGTGTCACTGTCTGTCTGTCTGTCTGTCTGTCTGTCTGTCTGTCTGTCTGTCTGCCACTCTGTCACTGTCTGTCTGTCTGTCTGTCTGTCTGTCTGTCTGTCTGTCTGTCTGTCTGTCTGTCTGTCTGTCTGCCAGTCTGCCAGTCTGCCACTCTGTCACTGTCTGTCTGTCTGCCAGTCTGCCACTCTGTCACTGTCTGTCTGTCTGTCTGTCTGTCTGCCTGCCAGTCTGCCACTCTGTCACTGTTTGTCTGTCTGCCAGTCTGCCACTCTGTCACTGTCTGTCTGTCTGTCTGCCAGTCTGCCAGTCTGCCACTCTGTCACTGTCTGTCTGTCTGCCAGTCTGCCAGTCTGCCACTCTGTCACAGTCTGTCTGTCTGCCAGTCTGCCACTCTGTCACTGTCTGTCTGTCTGTCTGCCAGTCTGCCAGTCTGCCACAGTCTGTCTGTCTGCCAGTCTGCCAGTCTGCCACTCTGTCAAAGTCTGCCAGTCTGCCACTCTGTCACAGTCTGCCAGTCTGCCACTCTGTCACTGTCTGTCTGTCTGCCAGTCTGCCACTCTGTCACAGTCTGTCTGTCTGCCAGTCTGCCACTCTGTCACAGTCTGCCAGTCTGCCACTCTGTCAAAGTCTGCCAGTCTGCCAGTCTGCCACTCTGTCACAGTCTGCCAGTCTGCCACTCTGTCACAGTCTGCCAGTCTGCCAGTCTGCCACTCTGCCACTCTGCCAGTTTTCTCGAAACCGCTCATTGCTGCTTGCAGCTATATTTAAGGTTTCGAGGCCAACAGGCTCGAAGCCTTTCTTGGGATACTAGGCTTTCACTATTCTTCCGCCGCTTTTGGCAGTTCTGGCCTAACCGCGTGGTCACTTTTCATGAAATTCGGCAATATGGTAGAGGGCTATGCCAAACGGCGAAAACCCGAAACTCACAACCATTGGCCAAAGGGTGGCGCTGTAGCACTCAATTGAAATATGCCAACTTTGAACAGGTACAACTCATGCCCTGTTTGACCCACAGCCATGAAACTTCGATGCACACATCGAAGTTTGCAAACACCTAACTTTCGATGCACACACCTAACTGTCTGTCTGTCTGCCAGTCTGCCAGTCTGCCACTCTGTCACTGTCTGTCTGTCTGTCTGTCTGCCAGTCTGCCACTCTGCCACTCTGTCACAGTCTGTCTGTCTGTCTGTCTGTCTGTCTGTCTGTCTGTCTGTCTGTCTGTCTGTCTGTCTGTCTGCCAGTCTGCCAGTCTGCCAGTCTGCCACTTTGTCACAGTCTGCCAGTCTGCCAGTCTGCCACTCTGTCACAGTCTGCCACTCTGTCACTGTCTGTCTGTCTGCCAGTCTGCCAGTCTGCCACAGTCTGTCTGTCTGCCAGTCTGCCAGTCTGCCACTCTGTCACAGTCTGCCAGTCTGCCACTCTGTCAAAGTCTGCCAGTCTGCCACTCTGTCACAGTCTGCCAGTCTGCCACTCTGTCACTGTCTGTCTGTCTGCCAGTCTGCCAGTCTGCCACTCTGTCAAGTCTGTCTGTCTGCCAGTCTGCCACTCTGTCACAGTCTGCCAGTCTGCCACTCTGTCAAAGTCTGCCAGTCTGCCAGTCTGCCACTCTGTCACAGTCTGCCAGTCTGCCACTCTGTCACAGTCTGCCAGTCTGCCACTCTGTCACAGTCTGCCAGTGTGTCACAGTCTGCCAGTCTGCCACTCTGTCACAGTCTGCCAGATGCCAGTCTGGAATCTCTCTCTCTCTCTCTCTCTTATTCTCGAAACCGCTCATTGCTGCTTGCAGCTATATTTAAGGTTTCGAGAGCCTGTAAGGCTTCGAAGCCTTATTGGGATACTAGGCTTTCTTTATTATTATTAAGGTTTCGAGAGCCTATCAGGCTTCGAAGCCTTATTGGGTTCCTTGGCTTTCACTATTATTATTACGGGGCCAGGCTTCCAGCATGGACCCGTTTTGTTATTCTGATTATTCCGTTTCTTCTGCCACTTTTGGCAGTTCTGGCTGAACCGTGCAGTCGCTTTTTATGAAACTCGGCCATATGATAGATGGTCATGAAAAACGATCAAGAAATAATTCTCACAATCTTTCGTCAAAAGGTGGCGCTATAGCACTCAATTGAAAAATGCCAACTTTGAACAGGTACAACTCATGCCCTGTTTCACCCACAGCCATGAAACTTCGATGCACACATGCGTCTCCTCATGCTGAACAACTTTCACACTCTGACTTTTGACCTCTGACCTTTAGATCTCCCACCATTTTGAATTATATGAAAAACAGTTAAAACCTATCTCCTCCTGGGATTTTTGAGTAATCTGCACGAAACTTTTTACACATGAACTTTGGACCTATGCCAAAAAACGTTTGCAAAATATTTTCCATAAGTGAAAAAATTAAGCTTTAATGAGCCAATGAATATTGCAGTTTTATGACAATTATTCATCTGCCCCTAACACATACATGCAGACTTACCATTCTTTGAAACTTTGCAGAAATGTAAAGGGCCATTCCAAATATCACTGAAACCAATCTTACTCCAATTGGTCAAACGGGGGCGCTATAGCAATTTTTTGAAAATTGAAACTTTAAACAGGCAAAAGTCATGCCTCGTTTGGCCGACATTCATTAGACCTGCTTACACATGTGCCTTGACTAATGAGGAACACATCTATCACGTTGACCAGTAAGCACCGCCCTTAGATTGTCCGCAATCTTGAGCAGTTTGAAAAACACTTAAACCCAGGATTTTTCAGCTATTTGCATGAAACTGTATGATCAGTGTGATCTCTTTTTTCAGAGGTTCTTGTGTGTTGGTGGCTTCTCGCTTAAATGTGTGCCCCACAACCTGAAGGTCACCAGTTCAAGCCTCACTTGGTGCAGACTTCATCTAAGTTGCATTTCACACAACATGACTATCAATGAATACATCTGCAATTGTTAAAGATAACATGAAATACTTAATTGAGTGTTTTTTACATACAGCTGATCTACAATCTCACAACTTTTCAGATAGCAATGAGAGTATGTTTTTTCAATGTATAACATACTTCATTGTGAAAATAGCCGATGTACAATCTGACAACTTTTAATGGTTTGTGAGCTTGTAGATCGGCTACTTTCACTAGTTTTGCTTCTGAGATGTACAATTTCTTAATTGGTAAATGGTTTGTGAACGAGTGATCTTAGTGTTAGTGAAACAGGGGCTTGGGTCATGACAGAAGGCAAGAGTTTGTGATCCTCAACAGACAACATCAGCCTGGACAAAGCTATAGCACTATAGGTAGTGTTGCAGCTACCTAAGAGTGCCTCACGACCGCAAGGTTGCTGGTTCAAGCCTCACTTGATGCACACTCATTTAAGTTAAATTGCAAAAACCATGACTCAATCTATTCCGTTTCCATGGCTCTCTCTCTCTCTCTTCAATCTATTCCGTTTCCATGTCTCTGTCTCTTCGATCTATTCCGTTTCTATCTTCAATCTATTCCGTTTCCATGTCTCTCTCTCTGTCTCTTCGATCTATTCCGTTTCTATCTTCAATCTATTCCGTTTCCATCTCTCTCTCTCTCTCTCTCTCTCTCTCTCTCTCTCTCTCTCTCTCTCTCTCTCTCTCTCTCTCTCTCTCTCTCTCTCTCTCTCTCTCTCTCTCTCTCTCTCTCTCTCTCTCTCTCTCTCTCTCTCTCTCTTTTCTCAGGGGCGGCCATAGCTGAGTGGTTAGTGAGCCCGCCTAGGGAGCCAGAGGCTCTGGTTGCCCCAGGTACGATTCCAGGCCAGGTCAGCAAATGTGTCGATGAAATTTGTCACTGAGCAAGACTCTTAACCCCTAATTGCTCACAGGCCCTCATTGGAAACAAGACCGCAAGGACTTTCATGAACTGACCTGTTAAAGGAATTATCATTTCTCTTTCTCTCTCCTGGCCCCGTATTATCGCTGCTTGCAGCTATATTTATGGGGCCAGGCTTCCAGCATGGACCCATATTGTTATTCGCATTATTCCGTTTCTTCTTCTGCCACTTTTGGCAGTTCTGGCTGAACCGTGCAGTCGCTTTTTATGAAACTCGGCCATATGATAGATGGTCATGAAAAACGATCAAGAAATAATTCTCACAATCTTTCGTCAAAAGGTGGCGCTATAGCACTCAATTGAAAAATGACAACTTTGAACAGGTACAACTCATGCCGTGTTTGACCTACAGCCATGAAACTTCGATGCACACATGCGTCTCCTCATGCTGAACAACTTTCACACTCTGACTTTTGACCTCTGACCTTTAGATCTCCCACCATTTGGAATTATATGAAAAACAGTTAAAACCTATCTCCTCCTGGGATTTTTGAGTAATCTGCACGAAACTTTTTACACATGAACTTTGGACCTATACCAAAAAACGTTTGCAAAATATCTTCCATAAGTGAAAAAATGAAGCTTTAATGAGCCAATGAATATTGCAGTTTTATGACAATTATTCATCTGCCCCTAACACATACATGCAGACTTACCATTCTTTGAAACTTTGCAGAAATGTAAAGGGCCATTCCAAATATCACTGAAACCAATCTTACTCCAATTGGTCAAACGGGGGCGCTATAGCAATTTTTTGAAAATTGAAACTTTAAACAGGCAAAAGTCATGCCTCGTTTGGCCGACAGCCATTAGACCTGCTTACACATGTGCCTTGACTAATGAGGAACACATCTATCACGTTGACCAGTAAGCACCGCCCTTAGATTGTCCGCAATCTTGAGCAGTTTGAAAAACACTTAAACCCAGGATTTTTCAGCTATTTGCGTGAAACTGTATCATCATTGTGATCTCCTTTCACAGGTTCTTGTCTGTTGGTGGCTTCTCGCTTAAATGTGTGCCCCACAACCTGAAGGTCACCAGTTCAAGCCTCACTTGGTGCAGACTTCATCTGAGTTGCATTTCACACAACATGACTATCAATGAATACATCTGCAATTGTTAAAGATAACATGAAATACTTAATTGAGTGTTTTTTACATACAGCTGATCTACAATCTCACAACTTTTCAGATAGCAATGAGAGTATGTTTTTTCAATGTATAACATACTTCATTGTGAAAATAGCCAATGTACAATCTGACAACTTTTAATGGTTTGTGAGCTTGTAGATCGGCTACTTTCACTAATTTTGGTTCTGAGGAGATGTACAATTTCTTCATTGGTAAATGGTTTGTGAACGAGTGATCTTAGTGTTAGTGAAACAGGGGCTTGGGTCATGACAGAAGGCAAGAGTTTGTGATCCTCAACAGACAATATCAGCCTGGACAAAGATATAGCACTATAGGTAGTGTTGCAGCTACCTAAGAGTGCTTCATGACCGTAAGGTTGCCGGTTCAAGCCTCACTTGATGCAGACTCATTTAAGTTGAAATGCAAAAAACATGACTCAATCTATTCCGTTTCCATGGCGCTCTCTCTCTCTCTCTTCAATCTATTCCATTTCCATGTCTTTCTCTTCAATCTATTCCGTTTCCATGTCTCTCTCTCTGTCTCTTCAATCTATTCCATTTGTCTCTCTCTATGTCTCTTCAATCTATCTATCTATCTCTCTCTCTCTCTCTCTCTCTCTCTCTCTCTCTCTCTCTCTCTCTCTCTCTCTCTCTCTCTCTCTCTCTCTCTCTCTCTCTCTCTCTCTCTGAGGGGTGGCCATAGCTGAGTGGTTAGTGAGCCCGCCTAGGGAGTTAGAGACTCTGGTTGCCCCAGGTACGATTCCAGGCCAGGTCAGCAAATGTGTCGATGAAATGAAATTTGTCCCTGAGCAAGACTCTTAACCCCTAATTGCTCACAGGCACTCATTGGAAACAAGACCGCAAGGACTTTCATGAACTGACCTGTTAAAGGAATTATCATTTCTCTCTCCTGGCCCCATATTATCGCTGCTTGCAGCTATATTTATTATTATTCTTCCGCCGGTTTTGCCAGTTCTGGCCTAACCGCCTGGTCACTTTTTATGAAATTCGGCAATATGGTAGAGGGCTATGCCAAACGGCGAAAACCCGAAACTCACAACCATTGGCCAAAGGGTGGCGCTGTAGCACTCAATTGAACATGCCAACTTTGAACAGGTACAGCTCATGCCCTGTTTGACCTACAGCCATGAAACTTTGATACACACATGCGTCTCCTCATGCCTAACAACTTTCACTGTTTGACTTTTGACCTCTGACCTTTAGATCTCCCACCATTTCGAATTCTATGAAAAGCAGTAAAAAAGACTCTTCCTTCGTACAGATTGAGCAATCTGTACGAAACTGTATACACATGAACTTTGGACCAATGCCGACAGACGTGAGCAAGCGGATTTTCCATAAGTGAAAACGTTAAGCTTTTATAAGCCAATGAAATTTGCAGTTTTATGACAATTATTCATCTGCCCCTAACACATACATGCAGACTCACATTTGTTTGACACTTTGCAATATTGTAGAGGGTCCTTCCAAGTATCACTGATACCAATCTTACTCCAATAGGTCAAAGGGGGGCGCTATAGCAATTTTTTGAAAATGCAAACTTTAAACAGGCAAAAGTCATGCCTCGTTTGGCCGACAGCCGTTAAACCTGCTTACACATGTGCCTTGACTCATGAGGAACACATGTATCACTTTGACCAGTAAGCTCTGCCCTTAGATTGTCTGCAATTTTGAGCAGTTTGAAAAACATTTAAATCCAGGATTTCTGAGCAATTTGCATGAAAGTGTGTCATGTGTGTGAACTCCCTTTTCACTAGTTCAGGTCTGTTAGCCCAATGGCTTAATCATCTGCCTTGATACCGCAGAGTCGCCGGTTCAAATCCCACGTCATGCAGACTTCAACTCAATTGCATTGCACACAACATGATTGTATCAATGAATAAACATGCAATTGATAAATGAAATGCTTATTGAGAGTAGTTATTTTCAATGTATGACGTACTTCATTCCCTCTTTTGTTTTGTTTTGTTGGATTCTCCTTTTTCACTGACTAAGGCTGCGCATTGAATAGCTTGATCAATACACTGTTAGTCTCATGTGCCAGAGGTCCATGGTTCAAACCCAACTCGTCACAGTTTACATTTAAATTGCATTGTACAAAACATGACCCTGTTAATTCAGACATGTGCAATTTTTAAACAATAACATGAAATGCTTTTGAGAGTAGTTGTTTTTTATGTATGACATACTTTCTTGTGAAAATAGCTGATCTACAATGTCACACCGGAAGAACCTATAGGACGGAAAAACCTATACATATCAACAGACACCATCAGGGAGGCCATATCTTTAGCTCAATGAGAAGAGAGGCAGCCTGTGAATCCATAGGTCGCTGGTTCGATCCCTGTCCCCAACAATGCGTTGAGGTGATCATCTTTTGGAATTCCCCCTATTCCCATGGATTGGATCCACCCCTCTCACCTGCTCTCACTCATCACCAATCACACCTGCCACATGCATAGTACAATTTTTAGGTACTTTTACTTTACTACTCTACTCTACTACAATTACAGCAGATGACAGCTTTAGTTACTTGTTACTTTGCAGATGTAATTATTAATACAACACCTACAGTAACCACATACAGCCGATCTACAATGTGACGCGTTATGAGCTTGTATATGTATATAATAAGCAACCCATGCTGTATGATAACTTACCACATATGAAATCCAATTCTGTCTATCCAATGGCTCAGTCTGTACTGTGGCCATAGCTGAGTGGTTAGTGAGCCCACCTAGGGAGCCAGAGGCCCTGGTTGCCCCAGGTACGATTCCAGGCCAGCAAATGTGTCGATGAAATGAAATTTGTCCCTGAGCAAGACTCTTAACCCCTAATTGCTCACAGGCCCTCATTGGAAACAAGACCGCAAGGACTTTCATGAACGGACCTGGAATTATCCTTATCCTTTACACTGTCTACCCACAAGTCTATAGGTCCCTGGTTCAAACCCCAATTTAACCGGTCCAAATATAATTTACTGAACAAAAATCATGACTTTGTTAATTAATGCATGTTCACTTCTTCTCTCTCGCTCTCTCTCTTACTGCCTCTCTTTCTCACTGCCTCTCTCTCTCTCTCCCTCTCTCTCTCTCTTTCTTTTCTCTCCCTCTCTCTCTCTCTCTCTCTCTCTCTCTCTCTCTCTCTCTCTCTCACTCTCTCTCACACAGTCTGCCAGTCTGCCACTCTGTCATTGTCTGTCTGTCTGTCTGTCTGTCTGCCAGTCTGCCAGTCTGCCACTCTGTCACAGTCTGTCTGTCTGCCAGTCTGCCACTCTCTCACAGTCTGCCAGTCTGCCACTCTGTCACAGTCTGCCAGTCTGCCAGTCTGTCACAGTCTGCCAGTCTGCCAGTCTGCCACTCTGTCACTGTCTGTCTGTCTGTCTGTCTGTCTGCCAGTCTGCCAGTCTGCCACAGTCTGTCTGTCTGCCAGTCTGCCAGTCTGCCACAGTCTGTCACAGTCTGCCAGTCTGCCACTCTCTCACAGTCTGCCAGTTTGCCAGTCCGCCACTCTGTCACAGTCTGCCAGTCTGCCACTCTGTCACAGTCTGCCAGTCTGCCACTCTGTCACAGTCTGCCAGTCTGCCAGTCTGCCAGTCTGCCAGTCTGCCAGTCTGCCAGTTTTCTCGAAACCGCTCATTGCTGCTTGCAGCTATATTTAGGTTTCGAGAGCCTATCAGGCTTCGAACCCTATTACATCTGTAAGAGTTCATTATTCTTCCGCCGGTTTTGCCAGTTCTGGCCTAACCGCGTGGTCACTTTTTATGAAATTCGGCAATATGGTAGAGGGCTATGCCAAACGGCGAAAACCCGAAAATCACAAACATTGGCCAAAGGGTGGCGCTGTAGCACTCAATTGAAATATGCCAACTTTGAACAGGTACAACTCATGCCCTGTTTGACCCACAGCCATGAAACTTCGATGCACACATGCGTCTCCTCATGCCTAACAACTTTCACACTCTGACTTTTGACCTCTGACCTTTAGATCTCCCACCATTTCGAATTCTATGAAAAGCAGTAAAAAAGACTCTTCCTTCGTACAGATTGAGCAATCTGTACGAAACTGTATACACATGAACTTTGGACCAATGCCGACAGACGTGAGCAAGCGGATTTTCCATAAGTGAAAACGTTAAGCTTTTATAAGCCAATGAAAATTGCAGTTTTATGACAATTATTCATCTGCCCCTAAAACATAAATGCAGACTCACATTTGTTTGACACTTTGCAATATTGTAGAAGGTCATTCCAAGTATCACTGAAACCAATCTTACTCCAATTGGTCAAAGGGGGGCGCTATAGCAATTTTTTGAAAATGCAAACTTTAAACAGGCAAAAGTCATGCCTCGTTTGGCCGACAGACGTTAAACCTGCTTACACATGTGCCTTGACTCATGAGGAACACATGTATCACTTTGACCAGTAAGCTCTGCCCTTAGATTGTCTGCAATTTTGAGCAGTTTGAAAAACATTTAAATCCAGGATTTCTGAGCAATTTGCGTGAAAGTGTGTCATGTGTGTGAACTCCCTTTTCACTAGTTCAGGTGTGTAGGTTCAATAGCTTGATAGCTTAATCATCTGCCTTGAAACCACAGGGTTGCTGGTTCGAATCCCACCTCAGGTAGACTTCATTATAATTGCATTGCACACAACATGACTATATCAATGAATACATGTGCAATTGTTAAAGATGACGAGAAATGCATACTTGAAAGTAGTTATTTTCAATGTATGACGTACTTCATTCGCGCTTTTGTTTTGTTTTGTTGGATTCTCCCTTTTCACTGTCGAAGGCTGTGTATTGGATAGCTCCACCAGTAGAGTGTGAGTCTCATGTGCCGAAGGTCCCTGGTTCGAATCCCACTTATTACAGTTCACATTTAAATTGCATTGTACAAAACATGACCCTGTTAATTCAGACATGTGCAATGTTTAGACAATAACACAAAATGCTTTTGAGAGTAGTTGTTTTTTATGTATGACATACTTTCTTGTGAAAATAGCCGATCTACAATCTCACACCTTTTTAGATAGCAACGCGTTGTGAGCTTGTAGATCGACTATTTTCCACTAGTTTCCATTCCGAAATATATTGAGCAGTTTGAAAAACATTTAAACCAAGGATTTCTGAGCAATTTGCGTGAAAGTGTGTGATGTGTGTGTGAACTCCCTTTTCACTAGTACAGGTCTGTTGGCCCAATGGCTTAATCATCTGCCTTGAAACCACAGGGTTCCTGGTTCGAATCCCACGTCATGTAGAATTCATTATAATTGCATTGCACACAACATGACTGTATCAATGAATGCATGTGCAATTGTTAACCAGTAAACTCCACCCTTACATTGTCTGCAATTTTGAGCAGTTTGAAAAACATTTAAATCCAGTATTTCTGAGCAATTTGCGTGAAAGTGTGTCATGTGTGTGAACTCCCTTTTCATCAGTTCGGGTCTGTTGGCCCAATGGCTTAATCATCTGCCTTGATACCAGAGGGTCGCCGGTTCAAATCTCACCTCATGCAGACCTCAACTCAATTGCATTGCACACAACATGACTGTATCAATGTATAAACATGCAATTGTTAAATGAAACGCTTATTGAGAGTAGTTGTTTTCAATGTATGATGTACTTCATTCCCTCTTTTGTTTTGTTTTGTTTTGTTGGATTCTCCCTTCTCACTGACCAAGGCTGTGGATTGAATAGCTTGATCAATACAGTGTTAGTCTCATGTGCCAAAGGTCCACGGTTCAAACCCCACTCGTCACAGTTTACATATAAATTGCATTATACAAAACATGACCCTGTTAATTCAGACATGTGCACTTTTTAAACAATACCATGAATTGCTTTTGAGAGTAGTTGTTTTTTATGTATGACATACTTTCTTGTGAAAATAGCTGATCTACAATCTCACACCGGAAGAACCTATAGGACGGAAAAACCTATAGATATCAACAGACACCATCAGGGAGGCCATATCTTTAGCTCAATGAGAAGAGAGGCAGCCTGTGAATCCATAGGTCGCTGGTTCGATCCCTGTCCCCAACAATGCGTTGAGGTGATCATCATTTGGAATTCCCCCTATTCCCATGGATTGGATCCACCCCTCTCACCTGCTCTCACTCATCACCAATCACACCTGCCACATGCACAGTACAATTTTTAGGTACTTTTACTTTACTACTCTACTCTACTACAATTACAGCAGATGACAGCTTTAGTTTCTTGTTACTTTGCAGATGTAATTATTAATACACCACCTACAGTAACCACATACAGCCGATCTACAATGTGACGCGTTATGAGCTTGTATGTATATAATAAGCAACCCATGCTGTATGATAACTTACCACATATGAAATCCAATTCTGTCTATCCAATGGCTCAGTCTGTACTGTGGCCATAGCTGAGTGGTTAGTGAGCCCACCTAGGGAGCCAGAGGCCCTGGTTACCCCAGGTACGATTCCAGGCCAGGCCAGCAAATGTGTCGATGAAATTTGTCCCTGAGCAAGACTCTTAACCCCTAATTGCTCACAGGCCCTCATTGGAAACAAGACCGCAAGGACTTTCATGAACGGACCTGGAATTATCATTATCCTTTACACTGTCTACCCACAAGTCTATAGGTCCCTGGTTCAAACCCCAATTTAACCGGTCCAAATATAATTTACTGAACAAAAATCATGACTTTGTTAATTAATGCATGTTCACTTCTTCTCTCTCGCTCTCTCTCTTACTGCCTCTCTTTCTCACTGCCTCTCTCTCTCTCTCTCCCTCTCTCTCTCTCTTTCTTTTCTCTCCCTCTCTCTCTCTCTCTCTCTCTCTCTCTCTCTCTCTCTCTCTCTCTCTCTCTCTCACACTCTCTCTCACACTGCCTCTCTCTCTCTCTCTCTCTCTCTCTCTCTCTCTCTCTCTCTCTCTCTCTCTCTCTCTCTCTCTCTCACTGCCTGTCTCTCTCTCACTGCCACTGCCTCTCTCTCTCTCTGCCTCTCTCTCTCTCTGTCTCTCTCTCTCTCTCTCTCTCTCTCTCTCTCTCTCTCTCTCTCTCTCTCTCTCTCTCTCTCTCTCTCTCTCTCTCTCTCTCTCCTATTCTCGAAACCGCTCATTGCTGCTTGCAGCTATATTTATTAATATTATTATTAGTATGCACTTATCGACAGTTAACTATTCCTTTTGTATCTACTTGGTCTAAAGTGGGAACAATGCTTTATTAAAGTTAATAAAGTCTTTATTATGCAGTTATTGACAGTTAACTATGCTTTTTAAATTAACTTGGTCTAAACTGGGAACAATAGAGCACCAAAGGCAGGTTTCATGGCTTTACTTTTTGTGTTGATATCCTCATCGGGGAATCTCAGATCGCTTCATATAAGAACTGTGTTCCAAAAATAAACACGCCACCCCGGCGATTTTACTCATATGGATATAAAGCATCGACTGAAGGTGTAAATGTACACATTTACCCAAAGAGTAACACAATATAAACACTAGAAACGAGTCAAACAACCCAAAGACTACATTTCCCATGAACGCGGCTGCTGTAGGGACAGTGATATCAGGCAGAATTCATTCCATTTTTGCCAGAAACAGGCTGTATCAAATATGAATGAATATCATAAACGATGCAGAGCCACCCCCCTGACAAAAACGCCGGGGTGGTGTGTTTATGTTTGGAACACAGTTCTTATATGACGTGATCTAAGATTCCCTAATGGGGATTTCAACACAAAAAATAAAGACACGAAACCGCAAAACAGCGCCCTCTAGTGGCAGTGACATCAGACTTCAGTGCTCTATTCTTTATTAAAGTTAATAAAGGCTTTATTATGCACTTAATAACAGTTAACTATGCTTTTCTCAGCTGCCCATCTGGAATGAACTACATGTTGTCAAGGATGATCACATGTAAATAAAACAATTACATATACATACAATGTTTGAGCAGTGAAGCACAAAAACACACTTTGAGAAAGCTCTGTTATCTGGTTAACATAAAAAGGTGGTTTTGGGGCTCATGTCCCTTTAAAACTTATCACTTACAACGCGTTTAATTAATTTCAGAGGGACTATAGCTGTTTCAATAGAGACTTTACTTTCTCAGCAAAGACAATCAGTGGATTCTGGGGTAGGGTTTAATATTTTCCGGGAAAAAGCAAAACAGGGAATTCCGGTTAAAGGGTTAAAGGGTAAAACAAAACAAAAAAGTGCCCACTAAAAGGCATTTATATGTAGATACTTAAAGGACAACTTTGTTTTTTTACAACCAATGTTTATGTTTTAGATTGTAATTAAAGTAAATAAAAGATGAGTGTTAAAAAATTTAAATTTACTGCTTTCTATAGTTTTAGCAATTTTCACAATCTTTTTTTACAGTGTTTTCACAGTGGGCGGGGGCATTCTGTCCGGTGGCTAAATATGTATTTTTTTAACACATTAACCCAGCGTTTTCTTTATTATTATTTACAGTAGCTCTTCTAGCCCCCAATAACTCACATCTGGCCATCTCAGACAGCCGGACCTTTTTTATTGTGTAAAAAAGGCATATTTAGCCACCGGACAGAATGCCCCCGCCCACTGTAAAAAATATTGCAAAAAATGCTAAAAATATAGAAAGCAGTAAATGAAAAAAAAATTACACTCATCATTTATTTACTGTAATTACAAGCTAAAATATAAACCTTGGTTGTAAAAAAACAAAGTTGTCCTTTAAATAGCCAATTTTACATCGAGGTGCCCAGATGTCCCTATTGTGCCCACCTATCCTGTATTCCTAGTAAGCATTGACACCTATCTATTTGCTACTAAATATGCAAGAAAATTATCAAATTGATCAGATTTAAAACAAGATGTTCCATACCATATATATCGGGAGATGTTTGGGGTGTTACACCGGCACTGCTGCTGCGGTGTTCTGTGTTTCTGACGTGACGTTGCGTTACGGGACTGTTTGCTCTTGTTTTGGGGATTCTGTTTGATCAGACAGACCACCATGCGTTGTGCCGTTAACTTTAGTGTGCGTTTTCTCTTCAGTTCTGGAGATGTGGTGGAGTTACAGTAATAGGCTTACTAAGCTATCATCGGTCTAAATACCCAGGCGCTGCGCTCGTATTCGTGGCAACACACTCACCCCAAAACATCCGGTGGTATTCACCTGGTATTCCTACACATAACCTCAGTAAACTATGCCTAAACTAAATCTAACCTTATTCCTAAACGTTACCTCAGTAAAACGGTGCCAACACCAAACTTTATTCCTACACTTAACCTCAGTAAAACTATATTCCTAACCTTATCCTCAGTAAAACAAATACAAGAATACAAGAACCAGTTGTCTGCGAAAGAAATGGCGGTGACGTGTTTTGGGGCAAGTCTTCCGTTTACCGTTCACCCAACACTGCGTAGCAGCACAGAGCGGCGCAGACATATGGCATAGGAGGTCCAACCTTGGTCCTACGACTCCTACGACAAACTTACTGTCTTTCTCCTAGTGTTGTATTTTGTTCATTACTGTTAAATTCAGTGCGTCCCATATTGGCTCCAAACGGGACGATGGGACCCTGCCCTGGTTGCAACACGGCAAGTAACTTGGCTAATTATAATAGTAATTCCTCCACGCTGTAGATAGGCCTTTCTACTAATTAGTAGTAATTTCTAACAAGAAAAACAACCTTCAGGATCCCGGGAACCGATTTCAATTCCCGGGACGGCAAATAAATGCCGGGTCCCGGTATTAAACCCTATTCTGGGGGATTGTGTTGAAACTCTTAATAAGATGATAGGTCTTCATGGCGTCCAGAAGAATAATTCCTCTACTTATATTCAGTGGTGTAAAGTAACTAAGTACATTTACTCAAGTACTGTACTTAAGTACAATTTTGAGGTACTTACTTTACTGGAGTATATCCAATTGTCTATACTTTTACTTTTACTCAAGTACATTTTTAATTCTGGACTTTTACTTGTAACAGAGTACTTCAACATTGCAGTATTGATATGTTTACTTAAAGGTAGGGTAAGTGATTTACTTTTGTTAAAATAAGTGTTAAATAGCTCTATATTCTGATAGTACTCATTGCTATAGAGTGTTTGTTCAGTAAAAGGAGTCTCCCATGTCTCTCCAGCTCTTTATTAAACATAAAATTAATTTTCAGTGCTCTCTCCTGAAAATGTACTTTATTCTGTTTACTAAAATGCTGGAGAGACCCCTGTGACCGAACAAACACTTTGTAGCAATGATTACTATCAGAACATAGTACGTTAACCTTTTTAACAAAAGAATATCACTTACCCTACCTTTAAGTAAAACATTTGAGTACTTTTCCCACCACTGCTTATATTATTGCCATATCTTCTCTTTAGCAGTCTAGACTTGACCACAATTACTTTATTAC